>NC_133771.1:87496156-87548314 GCF_003597395.2 Chelonoidis abingdonii
CACCTACCCCCCTCAGACCACATGGGAGCTGCCCTGGCAAGTGCCCCCACACCCAAACCTCCTGCCCCAACCCTGAGCCCCCTCCTTCATTTTAGCTCCTGGCCAGATCCTTCACCCCCAGCCCTGTGCTCGGTCCACTCCAACTCTCAGCTCAGTGCAGAGAGAAGAGAATGGGCCAGAACCAGGGAGAAGGTAGGTACCCACTGTATGTGGGCAGGGCTGGGACCTCAGACCGGCACTGGGCTGAGCGGGTCCGGCAGCCGGGATTCTGGCTGGCAGGAGCCGGAGGATGGAACCCCTGAGCAGCAGTAAGTTTTGCCGCTCAGCCCACTGTCGGTTTGGGGTCCTGGCCACCAGCCCCACACAGCCTGCTGCCAGTCTGGGGTTCTGGCTGCCAGACCCTTCCCAGCTGGGGTCCCGGCCGCAAGCCCCACTCAGCCCACTGCCGGCATAGGAGAACGGAATCCCAGACTAGCAGCGGGCTGAGTGGGTCGGTGACGTAAGATCAACATTTTAATTTAATTTTAAATGAAGCTTCTTAAACATTTTGAAAACCTTGTTTATTTTACAATACAACACTAGTTTAGTTATAAAATATATAGACTTGTAGAGAGAGACCTTCTAAAAAACATTAAAATGTATGACCAGCACGTGAAACCTTAAATTAGAGTGAATAAATGAAGACTCGGCACACCACTTCTGAAAGGTTGCCGACCCCTGCTGTACATTTTAAGGCTTGTTTATGCTGGGAGTCTGTTCTCCCTGGATAACACTGTGCTGTCTGCCATCATCCACCCTGAAAATGTGTGCTCTGGGAGCCTGATGCAGAGGTCAGAAAAGGAGTCAGTCTGCAATTGTTTGTTTGGATGCTGTGGAGAAACTGGCGAAGACTTCAGTTTGATGTTCTGAAGGTTGTAGTGCCCAGGGTCTCTGGCTATAAGTCAGAGATGGTGCATTTAATAGTTTCTTTCTTGGCAGTAGACATATGTCTGTTTCAATTTCTTTCCTTCCTTAGCTTTCCCCTCCTTCCCTCCTCAGATTCTCCTGCATGTCATTCTGTGTCTCTCTCCTTCTGCATTCACTCTGTGCACCATGAAAGCAATTATCCTTTTATTTTCCTTGCTCAGCAGCTGGTGCAGTTTGTCGTGCAACACTTCCCCCCATGATTTCACTTTCCAGAGAGTCATCAATGATGCTTTCTACAGGGTTTTCATGTTTGTGACACTAGATGGATGCCTACTCTTTAGATGGTGGGAGGAAAGCTGTTCCAGGTTTTCATTCATCCTGCAAGTCATTGTCTCCTGATCTGTGGAAACTGACACTTGGGCAAGTGTGCAGAGATGCAAGCAAAAATGGATAGCTCTGCTATGCTTCAACTTGGTCTGATACTTTTCCCTAGAAAATCTTTGTCTTTGTCCTTCATTCTTTCAAGGTATGTTTATTCTACATTCAGTGGAGACCACACCACTTGGGAATTATATTTTACATGTTAACCTGGCACACGCTTTTTCACTTCCAGTGTTCTTCATGTTAAATAGGGGCTCTGACAAAAACAAAGAATTATATTGCAGGTGAATCAGAGTAACGGAGTGTTATAAGCAAGTCTACTGTAGCTATCTGCCTGATGAATATTAGACTGTATTTACAGCTTGTCACTCCAGATTAGATCCGTGTGCTTTGAAATGGGAGTATAAACAGATTAAGGGGGCTTAATGAGGTGTGTTTTTGTTGGCCTTCTCCCAATGGCAGAAGAAAGGGAAAGGTCTGAAGAGGAGTCAGGAGCCTGGGACTGACCAGGCAGGCCAGTATGGGAGTCAGGATCCCATTGGGCCCATCCTCCATATAAGCTGGGGCTGCCGGGACAGAGTAGAATGGAGCTAAGGAGCATGCAGCAGGCCAGAGCTGAGTGTGGGATAGAAAGCAACTCGCCAGAATGAGAGAGACCAGAGCTGGAGGTAGAACAGTAGCCCAGAGCTAGGAGACCAGCCACGCCGCTGGCAAGCCAGAACTGAGCTACAGTAGGAAACAGTGGGGCCACAGCTGGGATAGCAAAGCCAGCCATACAATGAGTAAAACTGGAGCTGAGCGTGGTGAGCATTTGGGGAGAATGAGGTAGGCAAAGAGGGGCCCAACAGAAGATGTCACCAGACAAAAAGGCATTGAAGGCCAGATTGGAGGGCAGGGAGATGCAAACCTGATGGGAAGGCTAATGCTGGGGAGAAGGTTCCCACCACCTAGAGCCTGAGACTGCATAGCCACCACAAGAGCAGGTGTCTTAGCTGTGGTATCGCTGCAGCGCACCCAGGTCCTGGGAAGAAAGCCTGGGATATGCAGACTGAATTTTCTTGAGTCCCAAAGCCCATTGTTTAATGTCCCCATGCTCATCATGTAGGGTTCCTGGATCTTCTAACGTTCAGTTTTTCCCTTATTTGTTTATAGTTCCTGTTTAATAAATTGTATATCATTTAAACTCAGTGTAGTGGTCACTGGGTCAGGGAAGTGGCCAGTAAGGAGAGAATACCCTGGACTGGGACCATCCTAGCCACTTGACTGTATCATAGTTATGAGGACTCTGCCACATGAGTAAGTGGAAGAGGAGCCCTCAAGGTCAGGGAGGCATCTGCATAATAAAGGTTGTTGGGGTGGGGACTCAGATCTTTATGCCATCTGATCCCACTGGAATAGTATAGGAGCCAGGAAAGTTCCCCACAATAGTGGTCCCATTCTGCTGCTTTCACACAGCTCGGACCAATGGCAAAAGATCCCTTCTGCTAAGTTTGGTAGATATGCTGGTGACATGGGAGCCGGGCTGGGTTGCAGAGGTGAGCACCCAAGAGCCTGGGCTTCAGATTGGTCTCATGTTCTTCAGTTCAAGCAAATAACTAGCACAAAGGTTCAGTTGCCCAGTTGGGATGGACACCGAAATGTTTTCTGTGGATAGCTTCTCCCCCCCCCCTCCACATCCTGATATTTCATGTTTGTCATCTGGTCATCCTATCTGACATTTTTACAGAGCTGATGAAAACCTATAGCCTAGAGGGGCCGCTGCAGTGAAAGGGTATTTCAGACTCTATTGATTGCTGCAGAAAAGGGCATTGCTTTTGTAACACCACTTTATTAATACTTCCCTTAAAAACCCCTCTTAGCTGTACATTTTCCCCATTCTATAGAGGAGCAGGGTAAGGAAGAGGGGGAAAGTGGGAATTCTTAAATTAGAATGACCTTCTAAAGTTCTGCTTTCATTGCCAAGACTTAACAACTTTGTAACAAACACATCCATATCATCTTCACTGAGAGGGATCTCTTGTCTCTTCCAAGCAAATTATGCACACTCAATGTGGCTTGTATGGTTAGACAACTGAAATGCTACTCCTTTAAGTGTAGAGCAGCCTACTGCAAGGGTTGTTATGAGGCAGCCACCCTCTTGTATTTCAGTTGAGATGTTGAATATTGAAGAGTGAGTCATGGTCTCTTATGGAGGCTTTGTTTGCTATTTATTTTTCTTGTTTGCAGGCTTTCTTAGTCTGAAGAAAAAAAAAAAAGCCATCCAGGCTGAAAAATGCATGTTTCTCTTTAAACATATCACTCTCAGCCAACAGAAATCACCTTTTAAACAATTCTAGCCAGACTTTTCATGGTCCTCTCCATCTCAGCTGCTAAATGCTTTAGTATGGAACTCACAACTTGTGTTGTCCTAATATCACCCTTGTTTATTTCCATACAGCCAGTTGCCTTTTCTGTTTTTTTTTTTTTTTTTTAACTTATTCTTAAATGGCTTTTCTTTAAAACTTCCGATCTTGCATAACTACATAACAACATTTTCTTGACTGTTCCAGTCCTTTGTTATATTGACCTGCCAAAAAATGCTCGTTGCATTGTGGTGAAAGTGTTCTGTTTCCCCAGCTCACCGCTACAGGAGGAGACAGGAGAATTATTACTCGATGTAATTTTCTGTCACACAGCGTTTCTCAAGAGTTACTTGTACACTTCATTCATCAAATACATTTTTGTCTGTCTTCCTGCAAACTCATTTATGCTGTGACCCCATAATGATCCTCTAATTCCTCATAAAAACATTTGAAAATGTTTTGATGTGGAGACTGTTCTGCTGATATACAATATGTATTATGTGTGTCTTCTGGTGGATTTTCATTACTAGCTTGGGTTTTCATTCACTTGCTTGAAAATAGAATCTTTGCCTCAGTCAATACAAATCACTCCATTGAAGTGATATCAACTGAATGTCTGACCCTTTATTGTAGATTAGTTCATCACTCCCAATGTTGATGGTTTCTTTTTTAAATGATAGTTGCACACTCAATTTAGATGGTTAGATTTTTGAGGCAAAAGCCCTCCATTGTTTTGTGTTTGCACAGTGCCTAGCACAATAGGGCCCTGATCTGCAGCTGAGAACAGTGTTACTGATACTATAATATAAATAATGGTGCAGAAAATGATTACTTCAGATAGTAGATTCACAGCAGACTCAGCATATTCATGTAAATGTTTCTTAGAACCTTATATTTTAATTGTGTAGATTTTCTTCAAAAGCTGATCACATTTGCCAGTTAAATGTTGGCCCATGTCGATTTTTATCATGCAGTGGTGTCTGAGACCTACTGCTTTCCACATGCTTAGACCAAGAAATAACAGTGGAAAGTTTGTCTGTTGTCTAATGTTGACTTTTAAGGTTGACAACTCTTTTGCTAATTGATGTGCTGTCTAGACCCCAGAATTGCATCTGCAAAACCAGCTTACAGCTAAGCATGTCTCTCAAAGTTTCCCATCAGGTGACAGCAACTTTCATCAAGCCCTACGTCCTTCACTGCCATATGTATGTGGGTTTTTTTTTGACATTCCATGGTGCAATCCAGACCACTGAGGGGCTGTCACCCATGCCCTGCAACCTGGAGTCCCTCATTATACTTGGGCCACTCACAAACACCCTGCCAGCATGCAGGTTGCACCCTATGTGTAGATACAGCCCTGACCCAGCAACAATGACCCCAACAGCCACACTCTCGCTTCCAGCAGCCTTGGTTACAGTTTGCAGCATGACCTCCCCCCTGCCCAACACATGTCCAGTCCCAAATTTGCCTCCCCCAAAAATCTGTTCTGCACTGTCCTGCCCTCTCCTGGACAGTTCAGGTATACTAGATTATTGTGTACTGATCCTCTGAGAGATGTAGCCAGTTTGCCACCCTAAATCGAATTACCTACATAGTTCACAACACAAGGTTAGTTTTGATTGGTTTTATTCTTTAAGTTTGCTTAACTACAAGGAGAAAGGTTTTAAGTGAGTACAAGTGTAAGATATTGAAGTCAGAAATGGTTACAAGAAAAATAAAGATAAGTACTAGACTTAGTTCAAGGTGAAGTCCCTTGCAATATGTACCTAGTAACATTGCTGACCAAATTCTCAAGCCAGGATCTGCTCCCAAAAAGCTATTTCTTTTGTTGTCAGGGTTTTTGTTTTTAAAAAGAGAGAGAGATTAATAGGGAAAGAGACCTTGGGATGTTTTTCCCCCCTCACTTTATAGTCCAGTCCCACTCCTGAAATGCATTTTCCTTAGGGTTAGCCCCTGATAAAGTTCATTCCCGCTGTGATATTGGAGTCATGGAATCTTGTGGTGAAAGAGGTTCCCATGCTGCTGTTTGTTCCTGCCCTCTTCCTTGCCAAAGAATGGCCACTTGGTAGAGGATGGCCCATCAACTTTGACACCTGGTTAGAGCATTGACTTGTCCTTTGTCTTTTGAGAAACTGATTTGCCCTCTCCCCAGGCTTGTCTGGTAAATGCACTTCAGTCACGATTTAAGCTTCTGTTAATAACCTTACATATAATGTTGCTTCACGCATATTGACCATGAGTTATTAGTTTTTCAGATGATACCTCATGAGGCATGTTTTGTACAAAGATGATTACGATAGAGTGTGGGTGTGAATACGGGGGTGCATTCTGTCACAATTTTCTCTTCTTGGATTGCCTTCTGTGTATACTCTGCAGCAATACTGAATACCACCTATCATCCAACAGGCTAGGAGGTACTCTGTTATAGTTCCTGTAGTGATTGTATCCAGCTAAGCTGAAAATTGTTAGAGCAGTTACATGAAGTCATTTAAGGACTGCTGAACAGGTAGCACCTTTGCTATAAGCTTAGACTCATGAGCTCTAATTTGTCTCTGAGCCTCCAGGCAACAGAGGTTAAGGAGTAAGCCATCATTTTAACTAAATTACAGTTTTGAAAGCTCTGGTAATAAAATAATGGTTCCTGAAAATATGTTCCAATCTAGAGTTGCTCTTTCCCCCCCACTCCTGTGCCTGTCCTCCAAGTAAATTTACAAATCACTCGGGTCCAGAAGTATTGGCTTTAGGACCAGATTGCAAGCCCCTGACTCAGATTCTATTGAAGCCAATGAAACTTTGAGTAATTGCTCACCAATATGAGTAAACAGCTTAGAGTAAAGACCTTAGTCATCAAAGACTGATGATTGCAGAAATGGCTGGTAAAAAAGGAAAAGCTTTTGAAAACGTCCATATCTGATGAATATGTGTGACCTGTATTACTTTAAGTGGCACCTGTAAAGATGACAAAATCAAACATGAGTTTGGAAAAAAATTTCCCTATTAAAAACTTTCTTGGGATTTTAGTAAGAATGAGAAAAAAGGAGGGACTTAAGACTGGAAATGCTCAGTTTGAGTTGGCCAAGTTGAAACAAAAAGTAGCATAACTCTCTGAAAGAGTATTTGGATGAATAAAATGGATCAAATTCTACTGTTCCGCAGATCCAAATCCCATTAACTTCACTTGGTTTGCACCAAAATATGACAGCAGAATTAAGCCCTGCATGTGTGTACTGTATTTACCTAGCGATATAAAATATAGACAAAACCCATTGTTTTATGTCCAAGGGACCTAAAAATCCATCAAAAATAATTGCCAAGCCTCTGACAAATCTTGAAAGAGCTGTGCCCTTCCCCCAAAAATACAGAAAAGCAAAGAATCTTCATAGAGAGTGATTCAAATTACTGACCTGTTCAGCTGACTTCTATAACAGGTAAATATGGTGCAGGTGGGGGAGGGGGAATCAATATGTAATAATGCAGCAGAAAACAAGCTGGCTGAGTGAGAAGCAGCATGAATTCATAAGGGACAGGTCACATCAGGCACAATCAATAGCCTTCTCCAAAGTGCTAGATGAAGAAAGCAGTCACTTATCTAGATTTTTAGTAAGACTTTCAATATGGAACTTGGTAGAAAACCCAGAGGGAGGCAGACTTGTTGATCATTATGCTCCAAGTTTGAATTCTTCAAACTTTGCTTGTTGAAAAGCAAACACTTTGTGTACAGGGAAGCATCAGAATGAAGCTGAAACAATGTTTTTTTGACTATAACACAGGGCAGGCCTGAAGATTCTGCATTCCTGGAGCAGCCCAGATAAAGGCCAGCTAGGATTAGGTCGTATTCTACCTCCTGTGTGGTATTTTACTGTTCTCACAAAAGGTGCTGAATTGAATGCCCATTGTTGGTTGCTGATGGGTAAATGCTCAAGATGATATTTTTCATAGAGCTAACAATGCCACGTAGTACCTGCACTCAGTCATTCAAGGTGTTGGTTAAAGCACTTACCTTTTTCTGGTATCTGAAGCTCGGATGTTCCTTTGTATTGCAGAGGAGCTGCACAAAAAGAAAGGAGACGCTCTGGCTCCCTTCCTTTCATGTGGTCTCCAGGAACAGCCTTGGACTAGAAGTTTCCAAGGCAAAAAGTGCAGGGGATGAAGGAGAGAGAGAATTGCGTGAGCTGGGGGGAAGGGAGAGGCACAAGGTAGCTGCTTCTGTGGACAGGACATTGTTACCTGACCTGAGGTTTCTACAAGAAGGTGAAGTTTTTCCCTGTGTATTATTTGTTGCTACCCCTATGTGAGTAAACAGGACTTGCATACATTCTGCAAATATACAAATGACACAAAGACTATCCAGATTCTGTGTCATAGATTTCTGCTCCAAACCAGAAACTGACCTATCAGACCTCAAATTTAGCTACTGCTTAGCAAAGGGGCAACAGTATACTTAGCCGAGTGCCTTGCGCTAAAGTTACCAGTCTTGACTACTGCTTGTGTAAGTTGGGGAGTGTCTGTACCGTAATCCTATTGTGACCTTAGGCACCCCTATATTCGCAGCCTGCACACTATTGCCTTGATTTTTGTACAAAATATGCCTTGTGAGGTATCACTTGAAAACTTAACACACTAGTCAGTGATATGTAATAGTCCTCCATGTGAAATCATAGATACTCTCTAATATCAGGCTTTAAAGTCTGTGACTAAAAGATGTTTAAACAAGGCCTGTCAGGGCGAGTTGATAAACAGGTTTTCTCCAGACCAAGGAAAGAGACCAAGCCCTCAAATCAGGTGTGGCCCGAATTCAATGGGCTTTTCATTTGTATCAGAAATTGTAGCAGGAAGAAACTTTTTGCATAGTAGCAACACAAGCAGGAGAGGAACCAGCCGTATCTTCCAGACCTCGTGACTCATTTACTCAGCATTAACTGAATCTGGGGGTACCCTTCAGAACAATACCTTTCAGACTTCACTGGACTATAAAGAAGACAAAGCAACTGAGCACTTTGGGCTTTGTGGGAGATCCTGACCAAGGGGGGTGATCAGACGTCTTGTAGGAAGGAGGTGTGATAAGACTCTTACCTTGAACCAAGACTGTAGTTTTGTTAAGTTTTTAGCCACTATAAAGCATTTTTCATTTTGATTTGTAACCATTTCTGACTTTATCCTTTGTACTTCAACTCACTTAAAATCCCATCTCTTTGTTAATAAACTTGTTACTTTAAACAAATCCCGTGCTGTGCTTGAATCGAAGTGATTAACTCTAAGTAAACCAACAAGCTGCTGTGTTCTTGTCTCTGTAAGGGAGCAACAGACCTTATTGCTTCTCCAAGTGTTCCAGGAAAATGCTGGGTATTTTGGGGCAGATGGCTTTGGGGAAATTTAGGACTGCAGGGGTGTTGGGGTCACTTGGCTAGTCGTCACCGAGGCTGATGGAGACCAGAGTGTGGCTGAGGTGTAACAAGCAGGCTGCTGGAGTTGGAGTTGCTGAACCAGGGCTACTTACACACAGACGCACTCTATGCATGCTTGTTTGCTGGCTGGATGCATCCAGAGAGGAACCTACAGCAGCAGAGCATTTTAAGGCACTCAGGGTTACAGGACAACCAATGACACAACCTCTCATTGGTCTGGGTATCACCCCAAAATGTGACGTCTGTCAGCACTCAAAGACTATGTGTCTCAAAGTAGGGCTAACGTGGGACTTAAGTGTCCTTGCAGTGACTTTCTGGATAGAGGTGAATTTTGATCTGTCAGTACTGAACCTCTGCAGCTTCAGATGAATACAATATTGTTCTGTCCTATACTGTTGGGTCATGCAGAATTAAACTGAAGACATGTTTTACCCTCAAAGATGCTTGTGGTGGAGGAAGTGAAATATAAAATTTTACAGTAATCCAGCTTTATCAATGACTTATAAAAATATCAATTCATGTAACATATCAAGATATATTGCCATTCTTTCATGATGACCTTGTTATAATTTGCTTTTTTCTATTAAAGTCCATTATTAGCATTAGCAACCTCACAAAAATAGCTTTTGTGTGAATTTATCTGAATGAACATTTTAATTTTACGGATTTTTTTTTCTTGACCTTGAGATAGATAAGTAAGTGATGAATGGACATAAATATTGTCAACCCTTGTGATTTCCCTCCAATCTCTCCCCTCCCCCAAGAGTGACATGATTTTGGCTGGTGCTGGAGCAGTCTTGGGATGACTGGAGAAGCTCTAGCTTCTGAGTGAATTTGAGCCCTCCGATTGGCTGGCTGCCTCCTGGGGCACCATAACAAATCTAGACCAGCTACAGGCAGAGCTCTCCCCACTCCCTCTGCCCAAGATGACCTGAAGTCAATCTCAAGAAGGGAGCTAAAGAGCCCAGCAGCCAGGGTGGATCTGCCCCCTCCTCCCGTTCTGTGAACAGAGAGGATGGGATGGTGCCACTGCTACCCACCCCTCCCTGCAGCACCTGGCCTGGGAAGGGGCAGAGGTGGGTGAAGAGCTTCTGAAGCTGCCCGCCCCCCCCCAGTTTGGAATGGGGAGAGGGGATACCAAAGCAGCCCTGAGAGTCCTGAGAGAAGAGGCTGAAGAACACCAGGAGGAGCGAAGGTGAGACTGGGGGGTGCTATACTGATGGGGGGTGAGAGATGACTGAGCTGAGGGAGGATGGGGGATGGAATTAATTGCTGGGCAGGAAATAGGCAGATGTGAGGGTACGAGTTCCTTACCCAGTACAGTTTGGAGAGTGGGCAACAGTAATGTGTGTGTCTCACACACAGCAGATGTGCGGGTGAGGTCAAAAATCAAGACTGACCAGACAAAACAAACACCCCAATATAGTCTTTTTTTTTTTTTTTAAATCTCATGATTATTTGAGGTCTGCCTCATGAGCCATTCATTCCAGAGATATTTTAAAGTAATCATCAACTTGTCCTTATTCCTGTAATAGAAACCAAGACCTATTGACAATCTATGTTTGAAGGCAATGATGCTACTGAGAATGTTTCCTGGTTGAACCACAGGTTCTTGGCAAGAATTTGGGCAATGACATTTGTTGCCCTACAACATTAATTGCTTGTGCCTTTTCTCTTGGCCCCTGATTACGTTATAGGGATTAGTGAGTGGATAAGGACTGGAAGTAACACTAAAACTTGAATTTGCTTAGGTACCTGAAGAGATCCTGTAATTCTTCCAGTATAATTGGTGCACAGCTGAGCTTTTACAATCCTAAAATATCAGATGTAGAAGTAATCATTCTGTGGGCATCTTTCCCTGCCTCTCCCCACTTTCCTTCCCAACACAGATGTGAATGACTTTGTCTATATTGCCCTGACATGAACTAGGTGCTCTAAATGCCAGTTGGAGGACTGATATTATAGCAGGCTGACTAATGGATAAAGTCCTAGTGCTTCCTTTTGTGTACCTGTGTGCTTATTAGTTGTAATGATGGCCATCATTACAACTTGAATAATGTTCTTAGGAGACATTGGTGTAATGATCCATCATTCTCAAGAAGTTAATAAAGAAGTTCTCCAATGATTAATGTCTATGAAGGATATTGCTATTCAAAAATCCTTTAGCAGATTTCAGCTAGATTTTTCTTGAGTCATTTAATTTAGTTGAAAACATTTATGCTTTGCTGTCTCAATGATTAACACAAATGAAAGTGACACATAAAATAACTCAGGGCCAAAATTTTCAAAAACAGGAGTTTAACTTTAGACATGCCAGGGTGGGATTTTCAAAAGCACTTAAGTGTCTTAGGAGCCCAAGTTCCTCTGAAGGCTATGGGAGCTGCTGGAGCTCAGCAACTCTGAAAATCAGGCCACTTATTTAGGTGGGAAATATGGACTTAGGATCCTAACTCTAGGCACCCTGATCTTCTGGTCAGGACTATTGCTGTTACATGTTACAAAAAGCAAACGTGATTCTGGGATGCATTAACAGGTGTGTTGTAAACAAGACACGAGAAGTCATTCTTCCGCTCTACTCTGCGCTGGTTAGGCCTCAACTGGAGTATTGTGTCCAGTTCTGGGCACCGCATTTCAAGAAAGATGTGGAGAAATTGGAGAGGGTCCAGAGAAGAGCAACAAGAATGATTAAAGGTCTTGAGAACATGACCTACGAAGGAAGGCTGAAAAATTGGGTTTGTTTATTTTGGAAAAGAGAAGACTGAGAGGGAACATGATAGCAGTTTTCAGATATCTAAAAGGGTGTCATCGGGAGAAGGGAGAAAACTTGTTCACCTTAGCCTCTAATGATAGAACAAGAAGCAGTGAGCTTAAACTGCAGCAAGGGAGATTTAGGTTGGACATTAGAAAAAAGTTCCTAACAATCAGGGTGGTTAAACACTGGAATAAATTGCCTAGGGAGGTTGTAGAATCTCCATCTCTGGAGATATTTAAGAGTAGGTCAGATAAATGTCTATCAGGGATGGTCTAGACAGTATTTGGTCCTGCCATGAGGGCAGGAGACTGAACTCAATGACCTCTCGAGGTCCCTCCCAGTCCTAGAGTCTATGAATCTATGACTGTATAGTGCCCACCACAAGGGGGACATGGCTTCTAGGTGTTAATACGAATCATATAATAAATATTGAAACTCTTGGCTCTAGTATATCATAAAGCAACTAGTATATGGTTGGAAAGAGATAAATATAAATAACATTTTGCTGTATGAGCAAACGCCTTTATAAATATACAAATATTAATGAATAATACACAAGTTCTTTCATGCTGTAAATTCCATTATGCCAAGACTTAACGGCCATCAGCTCTTCTATACACTAAATGAGGACTTCATGGTGGAAAGAGGGATAGTTTAAGATCCCTGGCACTAACCGTCCTCTACCAGCATGTCCTATCTCTTGAACTTGGGGAATCTTCTTTAGCTGCATCATTGTTAGGGTTAATGTTCAATGTGGGTCAGTTACTGGTAAGAAATGTAGCACTTAGAGTTTTGTCATTCCATCTTGTAGGGTGGGCAGTGACACACTTTCATATTAACTAGCAGGGTGGACTGAGGTAAATCAAAAGCGAGTTAAACCACCAACTGGTGAGCCTTGGTTTAAATTATCTATTTCAATCAACTTTTCCATTTGTACTTCAGTTATTTGCTAAAGAAAGGTGCATTGTCATTGGTTGGTTGATGTAGCAACATGTCTTAATGGTTATACAACTAAATAGAGCCTTTCCACTAGATTAAGTACATCTTTTTGCTATGTAGGAGAACACACTATACATTATTTAATTATATAGCATAATATTTTCAGATTATTAATTGTACATCTTTAATATGTTAGAAAATGTGTCAGCAAAAGTGGTGACATCCAAAAGTCAATATAATAAAAATTGTAATTTTGTGTTCACACTTGCTCCCTCTGTCAGCAGATCACATCCACAGTGGGGGCACCATCATAAACAGTGTGAGCAATGTACTGTGGGTACCTGTGACTAGGTGTTGTGGGACAACCAAGCGGATTGTGGCGCATCTTGGGACAGTGCTAAATATCTCGTGATGCACTGCTTTCTGTCCCAGCACTCCATAGGCTTCCAGCTTTCTCTCATGGCATTTTTTCAATGGCCCTTCTTTGCTGTGCACTACAGCATCTTGGTCAGAAGGAACAGGTCCTGCAGTACTCTCCTATGCTCTGTTAACTGTCATGAGGACATCGCAGATGGCAATACAGTTAATTGTGAAGTTCCTTACTGAAGACGACTAGCAGGCACCCAGTGTTCACAGAGCAGGTGTATAGGGTAGACCATCGCTTTTGGGCTCATGAAACAAGCACTGAATGGTGGGATTCTATCGTCATGCAGATGTAGGATGATGAGCAGTGGCTACAGAACTTTTGCATGCAGAAAGCCACCCTCTTGGAACTGTGTGCATGATGCATGCATCTTCAGGAAAACCAGCCTGTACAGAAAGTTGCAAGCAGGGACTTTCTTTCCTAACCAGAAGATTATAGTGGGGGAATGTTGAAATGCCCATAGTGATCCCTGAAGACCTTGTATACTCCTTACAACCGTGGTTCATGAAACCTAACACAGGACAGCCATAAGGAGTGGTTCAACAGGCTCAGTAGGTGCTGAATGACAGTTGAATGTGCCTTTGACAGATTAAAGGTGCGCTGGCGATGCCTTTGTGGTAGGTTGGCTCTCACTGAGGATACTAGTCTACTATTCCTATGGTCATAGCTGCATGCTGTACGTTGCATAACTCTGTGAAGCTAAGGGCGAAACGTTTGTTCGGGGATGGAGTTCCAAGCCAGACCACTTGGCTGCTGATTTTGAGCAGCCAGATACCAGGCTCAGTAGTGTCCTTAACAAATGTGTGGTTCTCTTTTCTGTCCTGCCATTCATAGAATATCAAGGTTGGAAGGGACCTCAGAGATCATCTAGTCCACCCCGCTGCTCAAAGCAGGACCACTCCTCAGATTTTTGCCCCAGATCCCTAAATGGCCCCCTCAAGGATTGAACTCAGAACCCTAGGTTTAGCAGGCCAATGCTCAAACCACTGAGCTATCCCTCTGGAATCTGACCAGAACAAGTGTTTTGCAAAGTGTGCTGCCTCATGGTCACAGGAGCACAGCCTGATTTTTGGTGAATCTCTGGTGCCAGGCCAACAAAACTGTGGACTTTTGTAAGAGTACCAGGAACAACCATGCAGACTAGCAAATAACAAAGAAGCTGGCAGCTTTGCAAATTTACCAGACTGGTAACCAGTGCAAGGAGTGAATTAAGTATCTCAGGAGTGAATGCTGGAAAACAGAGGACAAACTGCACCTCTGGTAACTCATTCCCATCATTGCCGTTTTATGAGGAGTTTGACTGGGTGCTGGGCACTGCACCCAGCACGGAGCCAACCGTGGTGCATGATGACCTGGTCAGCATGGGAGCCAGCAGCAGGTGTCATGTGAGGACCATAAAGTCACTCTGTTGCTGAAATCGGTCTCAGAGCAGGCTTTGGAACAGGAGCAGCAGCCGCACTTTCTGGGCCCATACTCTAAGAAGCTGTTTAATTCTTCCCCTACCCGCCCCCCCCCGCACCAGGAACAGCCTGGTGTGGAGTCTGCAGCAGACATGGAAGGGATGGAAGCTGCCCCTAAGCCTGGTAAGTTTCTGACTCCATTTCATGTTTATTAATGCAGTAATGGGAGGGATTTCCACTCTATGAACCAATGCAAAAGTTATGAGAAGGCCTGTCTAGTGGTGTGTATCCACTAATGGTGGATTGTACCCTAGCATCTTGGCCTTCCCCCTCCACATGGAGTTCAAAATGGTGCCTGGGAAATGCAAACAGTAAAGAACACCTTTAAAATGTATTTTTACTGGACAGGCACAGAGTTGTGCCAGGGCCATTCCTGCTTCTTAAAAATAATAACCTTGCATTACCATGCCTGAGAGTACTCTGCTCTAACTACTCAACGGTCTATTGAGCTGCCTGGAAATGGTGAACTTTGGGGGGGGAGCGGGGGAGAGGGAAATGTGTTCCATTTACTAATCTAGTCCATTTCAGCTAGCAGTAGTTCATGCAGTGACAAAATAATTTGTCCCAAATATGACTGAGCTTGGAAATTTTGTCAAAATGTACCGAGGAAGGGAGAGGGGAGGACTGTGTAATTGCGTGCAGTGATAACAGGATAAGCCATGTGGAAGCTAAAGCAGCATCCTGTTGATTCTCTCACTCTCCAAATCCAAGTAATTTTAAAAAATGCAAAGCTGCTTTTTTGATTTTTA
The DNA here is from genome assembly GCF_003597395.2 of Chelonoidis abingdonii. NCBI lineage: Eukaryota > Metazoa > Chordata > Testudines > Testudinidae > Chelonoidis > Chelonoidis abingdonii. The sequence goes on from NC_133771.1 coordinate 87,511,515, forward strand.
GAAAATTTTAGCTTACTATTGTGTCTGCACTTCTTTCGCTGTGATTAACCAGGCTGTATCCAGGGAGCTTCTGTGGTCTGAAGCATCCTTCTCACGCTATACTGAAGCTTAGTTTATAAAAATATCATTTTATATACTTGAAATTCCACAAGAATATTTTTCTGTGTTCCTGCTGTTAGCCCTCTGTGTCTTGTCCTATTCCAGGCCCCTCAAACTGCAGTGGCTGCAGTACTTCTGCAGCTCACCCAAATGGCACCAGAGGCCTGGTGCAATGTACCTTCATGGACCATTCCAAGAGAAAGCATTTCCGTGATGAACTTTATGGTTGAGGTTCTGGATAGGGCCAACAAACAGGTTCAATACCAAAGACAGAGGGATTTGAGGCTAGAGGGAAGGTATGGCAAGAGGAAAGGCACAGCCTTTGCAGCTTGAGGACAAGGTTTCAATGCAAGATCAGGCACTTCACAGTTCCTGGAATAGGAATGGCAGCTAAGGGAGGACGATGACAGAGCTCAGCAGAAAGAACTGTGTAAGTGGCTCATATCACTAATGAGTGCAAGAGTAGCAGATCCTTCTGCATCACCCCCACCACAGCCTGGGTCCCCTGTGCACTACCCTGTGCTGCAATCCAGAAGCAGCTTGCAAAGACTCCATAGGCCTCATGAGTGGCTGGAGAGGGCAACCATGCTCCATGCAACCATCCATATTGATCCTCTTCCCTGTGGGTGCCTCTGACCACCACCCCTCCAGTGCCAAGTGCATAGCAAACAGAGAAAGAAGAGAACGTGTGGCCAGGTGATTTGTCATGGTAGGGGGGTTCCGTCTTGTACATGGTTTCACTGTTTGCACTTGTTCTTCATGCACTTTTAAAAAAAAAAAAAAAAAAAAAGTTCTGTAAGGGTTTGCTTGTTTGTTTGTTTTATGGTGTGGCATCTGGCCTTCCTGGGAATGAGTGAATATTGTACTTTTCTAATACACATTTATAAATCTTTTTATTTCATCAAGTAAGTTTATTGCTATCAGTACTTCACGTCATATGATGTGCATTCAAAATAATGAAGGTAAACGTGATCAGGGACAATTAGGAGTTGGTATGCAATGACTGACTATCTAGAGCAATTCGTACTTCAATTACTTCCTTACATCAGTTCATACTGTGAGTAACCTCCACCTCCCATTTCATAAGTAGTCATGTCACTCATAAGTACATTGTATGGCACTGAAACCACCCACAGTCAGTAAGCCCCCGCCACCGCAAACACATTCATAAAGATTCTATTTCCCCTCTTCCGTGGGGTCATACAAATCCATAATGTGGAAGCACAAAGCATCCCTGACTTCTGTTCCCCAGATGCATCCAGCGCCTGCTGTGGTAGGTGCATTTTCTGGCTGAGAGTATCGATTTACCAGCCCCTCGCTGTCATAGGTATATTCAGGGGGAAATGCCTCACCTCTGGCTTCACAAAGATTGTGAAGAGCACGGCAAACCACAGGAATGTGGACTGCACTGATGACACTGGAATCCAAATGGGCCAGTAGACTTCTCCAATGGGATTTCAATCTGCCAAAAGCACATTCAGCAACCATTCTACGCCTACTGAGAGTGTAATTAAACCTTCTTTTGCCAGGACTTCTGAAATCAGTGTGCAGTTTCATAAGCCAAAGCAAAAGCAGATATGCAGGGTCCCACAGAATAACGGTGGGAACAGAAATTCTATTTGCGAAAATGTTATTTGGTGGGAATAGTGCCCCAGCCTGTCCATGAATGAAGACTCCTGATCAGTGAAAAACTCTGGCATCATGAATTTTCACAGTGCGATCCATGATGACATTCATAAATCATCCTTTGTTGTCCATGAGGGCTCGTGTAACCATGGAGTAGCACCCTTTGTGGTTTATGTACTCGTGCTCCTTGAGGAAGGCAAACTATGGGCACATGAGTCCCATCAGTGACTCCAGAGCGGTTTGGAAACCCCTTTCTCTCAAAGCCAGCAGTTACCTCAGGAATATTTTTTACGTCTGCCACCTTGGGATAAATCTCACACCTGATGGCTGTAGAAATTTCTGCCACCACTTTACCCACAGTTGACTTTCCACCACCAGACTGGTTTGCAATGGACCAGTAGCAGTCTGGGGTATCCAGCTCCAAATGATTATAGTAACCTGCTCCTGGACCAGCATAGATGGCCCAGGTGTGTATCTTTATGCTGGAGAGTTGGGGCAAACTGCCCACAAAGCTCCAGAAATGTAGCTTTCTTTATGTCAAAGTTTTGGAGCCACTGCTGGTCATCCCAGGTCTGCATGACAATGTGATCACACTGGTCTGTGCTTGTGCCCCTGTGCTAGAAGTACCGGTCTGTATAGGGGTCATCAGCAGCTACACTGAATGTAACAAGCAGCATCAGCCAGTCTGAGTCTGCCATGTGTGGGTGGTACTCCTGCTCCATCATAAAGCATCTATCAGGTGCTTTAGATGGGACAGAAAACACTGCCAAAATGTCCACCAGCATCTCAGGGAATCTCTGCCTGTTTCCTGACACAGGAGTGAAAGCAAAAGTAATGGAAGTTCTTGAAAAGGTGGCTCTTACGTGTTTCTGGCTCCGGTAGCTGGGAGCACATAGAACAAAATAACAGCTTGGCAGGATGTGTTGTCAGACTGTTCAAACTTCATGCGATGTGCAGAGTGAAAAGTCAAGTTTTCCCAGAGTGCACCATGGTCAAAGGGCTAGAGCGGCCACATTTTGGGAAAGTTCTAGGGAGTCTGGCATACGGCTGGTTTGACTTACGTCTTCGTGCTGTAGTATGGACACTGGACCTCCAGGTTTGAGCATTGGTTAGAAAAATCTTACCATCGGGTTAACAAGCAGTGTAGATGCTCATGCCCTGGGTTCTCCAACCCAGGATCAGGTTGATTAGAGTCCCACTAACCCTGGGCTTACACTGCAGTGTAGAAGGTCAAATGATAGCAAGAGACTCATTAGGAAGCGCTCACCTTTGCCTAGCAGCCCCCTAAGTTCAGCACACAATTCCCCAAACAACAACAATATAAACTGCAAGCAAGCAAGCAAGCAGGCTGCAAGCAAGCAAGCAGACAACAAACTTACCCCAGGGGTTATGTTATCACTCTAGAGTGACCAGATGTCCTGATTTTTATAGGGACACTCCTGATTTTTGGGTCTTTTTCTTATATAGGCTCCTATTACTCCCCTACCTCCTGTCCCGATTTTTCACATTTGCAGTCTGGTCACCCTATGTCACTCGTCCTTCAGCTGGAGAACTCCTTCACAAAAGTCCTATTTCCTACTCCTGTTCATTAGCGTCTGGAGTTCTATTTAAGTCTTTGGCTAAAAGATGCATCAAATGAGCACTGTACCAGTTACGTTATAAGTTTCACGTTCCCTTCATTATCTTCTAGATTTCTTCTCATCTTTGCTATGTTTGCAGCATTGTCTGTGACAAAGAGATGCCCTTCAGTTTTTGTTTATTTTCTTGTGGCTTTTACTGATACTACTTTTAATATTCTGCTTAATCCTGCTACCTCGGGGCATTTCCTGACGTATCAATTGTTTCGGTAAGATAGACAAGCTCATGTTCTGTTATCTCACAAGCATGTAGTACTGGGTCACTGTGTACATTGCTCTACTTGTTAAGACTCAGCTTTGGGAATTTCCTGTCAGTGTTTTTGCAAGTGCATGAGAAACCCTGGACCCTGAAACAAAATTAAAAAAAAAAAAAAAAAGTCACACTCATTCTTTCTTTCTTAGCGGCAGCCATGGCAGGGATTCCCACCCTCCTCCTGTTCCCAAGTGTTGAAATCAACACTAAAGGCTGTACTCTGAAAAACACTGTTCCTTCTTCCCACAGTGTCCTGCTTTGACACCAGTGTTGCTCCTTTCTGGTTGCAGACTTTCTCCTTTTCACTTATGATGCAACTCTTCTACCCCCAAAAGAACTACCAATCATCCCAGATGTCTGCTATGTAACCCACATTCCTTTTGCACTGGAGTATTTGATTTGTTTAGAGACAGAGAGGGAGGCAGTTGAGAAATTAATGGATTTCTGTTTGTGTATGTTGCTCTCTGTGTACACGTGCAAGGAGATAGAGCAAGGCCATTGACTTGAAGTGCCCAGAAGCAAGGGCTGGAAGTTACTGGGCAGATCAGTATTCTTCCATGAGCTGGAGAGTAAGTTTCCATGGTGGATGAAATCATAAATATTAATTTGAGAACTGAGCCAATCAGAACTCAGGTGGGGAGAAGCTATGAAAAAGTGTATGAGACCCCTCAGGTGGCCTCAGTGAATGATCCTGATGAGATACATGATGGTGTCGCCTGGAGCCAGAGATCGGGTCCCCTCCGCTGTGATGACTTTGCCAGTCTCTTGCACCCAGTAGCACAGCCCCTGGGTCCCTTAATATAGAACATGAGCTGTTGTGCCATATTTATGAAGTTTCACCAAGTTAAATGGTTTTTACCCTGATTCTTTCTTTTATATAGTAGGATCTTAGAGGTATGAACACCTGGGAAATGGAGGTTGTTTGTTTGTAACTCTGAGCAAAATGTTATGGTTGTTCTTTCAAAAGTTTACACCTGAACATTGACTTAATACAGCTTTTAAATTGTACTGTGGAGAAGAAAAATGCTGCTTGCCTATATTCATCCTTAGTAGTTTATATTTGTTTCCATACTGGACTGTTTTTTTTTTTTTTTTTTTTTTTTAGTTTTGCAGTTTGACTGGTCAGTTCATAACTCTGGTGTTCGTAACTCTTGAGGTTCTACTGTATAGTAAAGCAGCCTTTTACCTCAAAGTTTTTGGCCGAGGCTGATGGATTCAGCGTATCTATTTCTTATTTAAATGTTTTAAGAGATCATAACTGTAGGATTTAACACACTTTATATTAAATTCAGTTTTCATTTTCAATGCATTTATTTTGAAAAGAGAAACATCAACTTTAACCAAAATTTTAAAAATTCAATTTTATATTTTTTTAAAAATTCTCATTTTATTATTCAAAAATCTCACTCATCCTGTTAGCTAATACCTGCTTTGTAGTATGTTAATGGGAATAAAAGAGAGACCATACATTTTGCTGAAAGTTGGGTATTAAGGAATAATTGATGAGTCATCCTTCCCAGAGAGGACGGATGGTCTTGCTGTTAAGGCATTCAGGAGTTTTGCATTCAATTCCTGCTTCTACCACAGACTTGTTGTGTGACCTTGGGCAAGTCACTTAATCTCTGAGTGAAATTCACCCCTGTGCTGAGGGACATTGCAAAGCTTCTGAACCACTTTTTCCTCAAAACAAGACTTAAGTTGTGTATATGCCTTGTGCTGGCCCTTTGCATGAGGGTGAATTTCCTCATCTGTAAAAATGGAGCTAATAATTAAGGCTATCTTTTAGTCACGGGTATTTTTAGTAAAAGGGATGGACAGGTCATGGGGAGTAAACAAAAATTCATGGCCTGTGACCTGTCCATAACTTGTACTATATACCCCTGACTAAATCTCGTGGGGAGGGTGGCCCAGGGGTGCCATGGGGGGAAAGAGGGGTTATTGGGGCTGGCAGGCTCCCTCCCCAGCTCCTCCTGGCTCCCCAGAAGTGGCAACATGTCCCTCCCTCAGTTCCTAGCTCTGCGTGGTGCTCCCACCCCAAGTGCTGGCTCTGTAGGTCCCACTGGCTGGGAACTGCAGGTAATGGGAGCTGCAGGGGCGGTGCCTGAGCTAAGAGCTGAGGGAGTGACATGTTGCTGCTTCTGGGGAGCCCCCCAAGGTAAGTGCCACCCAGAGCCCTCACTGCTTCCTGCACCCCAACCCCCTGCCCTGAGCCCCCTCCCACACCCAAACTCCTGCTGCTGCTGGGGGGGAGAGGGGCAGTGGCTGCTCAAGCAGCCCCCAAGCCATTCGCATTGGCTGCTGCAGAAGTCACGAGTTCCCAGAACATCACGGAATCTGACTTCCATAACCTCCATGACAAACTCGCAGTCTTACTAATAGCATAGCAATAGTCTTGGAATAAATTCACAGATGCTTGATAGGCTTTTTTGTTTTCTGATTTAATATTTAATTATATATGATTAAGTATTTTAATGCTCACATCTTTGCTACCCTCTTCCCCTCAAAATCTCTGTCCCAGCCAGGGCCACCCAGAAGATTCAGGGGGCCTGGAGCAAAGCAATTTCGGGGGCCCCTTCCATAAAAAAGATTGCAATACTATAGAATACCATATTCTCATGTGGGCCCCAGCAGGGCCCAGGGCAAATTGCCCCACTTGCTCCCCCCCACGAGCGGCCCTGGGAAAAATAAACCTTCCGCATCTCAGCACAAACCCAGTTTTGAGAAAACTTCTTTACAAGGTATCACTGGTTCTCAGCATCAGCTAGTGCTAAAAGGCACTAAAGCTCATTAAAAGGGTTGGACAAATATTTTCCCCTCAAAACTTTTTTTGGATCGAAAACTAGGGCTTTTTTAAACAGAAATAAGTCAGACAATGTATGCTTTCCTTAAAATTTGTTGTTGTTTTTTTTAATTGAAAAGCTGAAATTAGTCTGCCAAAACCTGAACATGGTTTGGGGTTTCAGAAGTGTGTGGCCAGAGATATTTTGCTGCTTGCTGTGTTTTATTGTTTAAAGAAACATAAAAATAATTCTGCTTAAAAAATCCAAAACTTTTGAACCACAAGCTGACCAGAATGCTGAGCCATCCAGTGCGAGATTTTTCCAGGTTCGATACTCTGCTGGCTTCCTTGACTCAAATCTGTCTCCATAAGTTTGGGTTCATTTAGGTTAGACATAAGAACAGCCATACGTCAACAGAGAGTTCATCCAGCCCAGTACCTGTCTACGACAATGGACCATGCCAAGTGCCCAGAGGGAGTGAACCTAAGAGGTAATGATCAAGTAATCTCTCTTCTCCATCCATCTCCACTCTTACAAACAGAGGGCTAGGGCCACCATTCCTTACACATCTGGCTAATAGCATTAAGGACGCTTAACCTCCATGTATTTATCTGTTTCCTAGAGACCAGCTCCATGGAGCCCTCACAAACTGGAGACGGTTACTGTGGGTTCTGTCTTTAGTATAGCTTATGTACATATTCCACGAACTGAGCATTTGAGCTGTCCAGAATCTGGATGAGCCTATGTTAGAAAACTGAAATGCTCAAAATAGCACATGCATGTGAATGGACACAGGGTGCTAAAATTAAATTAATCCAGGGGTTCTCAAACTGGGGTTGGGACTCCTCAAGGGGTCACGAGCTTATTACTGGGGGTTGCCGAGCTGTCAGCCTCCCCTCAAAACCCACTTTGCCTCCAGCATTTATGTCATGGTATAATTCCCCATCTGAACCTAGCGTCCAAAAGATGAAGTACCAGCATGAATTCTCTACAGCTCAATTACCAGCTTAGTACTTGTAGCGCTGCCACCAACCAGGATTCCAGTGCCTGGTACACTCTGGTCCCCAAAAACCTTCCGGGAACCCAAGACCAGATTCTGGATCATCTAACACAAGGAAAGTAAACCGTTTCCACCATCTCATTCCCAGGCTTCCCCTCCTGGGTTACCCTGGAAGATTCCTGTGATTCAAACTCCTTGAATCACAAAACAGAGAGGAAATTCACCTTCCTCCCTCCTTCTTTCGCCTCCCGAGATCTTCCTGAGAGAGAAAGTAATCATGATATCAAGAGAGAAATTAGCCATTCTCTCCCCTTCCTCCTTTCTCCTACCAATTCACTGGTGAATCCAGACCCTTCCTTGGGTCTCACACCAAATAAAAAAAAAACAATCAGGTTCTTAAGAAACTTTTAATTAAATAGAGAAAAACAGTAAATTATCTTTGATCATTAAAATGGAAATAGGTACAGGGTCTTTTCAGCTGTAGACACTGGGAATACCCTCCCAGCCTAAGTATACCAGTACAAATTAAACTCCTTCCAGCCAATTGCACATTGCAAATAAAGAAAACAAACATAAGCCTAACTCTCCTTATCTACCTGGTACTCACTATTTTGAACTGAGAAGAGCCTGTATTTGGAGAGATTGGAGAGAAACTGGTTGCACGTCTGGTTGCTCTCAGAACCCAGAGAGAACAACAACCAAATTCTACAGCACACACAGAAACTTCCTCCTTCAAGATTTGAAAGTATCCTGTCCCCTGATTGGTCCTCTGGTCAGGTGAACAGCAGGCTTACTGAACTTGTTAACCTTTACAGTCAAAAGAAGATATAAAGTACTTCTGTTCTATAACTCCTACTATGTTTTATGACAATTTACAATAGTGTTAAATATATAAAAAAGTGTTTTTAATTTATAAGGGGGGGTGCACTCATAGGTTTGTTATGTGAAAGGGTGTCACGTACAAGATAAGTTTGAGAACTACTGATTAACCCTCTGAAGCCTAGGGAAGAGGAGGGTTGTGATGGTCATCCCTTGGTCAGGGTTTGGGAAGGATGGTAGTGGCTAATTTTAAATGGAGCTACTCTCCCTGACATGAATCTCCCTCTGGCACTGAAATGAAATATAGACTATAATTTGGCATTTGAGAAGTGAAAGGGATGATAGGCCAATGGAAAAGCTAACAGCTTGACTCTTCTGCAAGCCTCAAACTGCTGAATGAGCTTTAGGGTAGCAAGGCTTGTGTCTCCCAAACAGCCGGCCCTCTCCTATCCAACCCCCACCCACTTCCTGCCCCCCAATTGCCGCCCCCTCAGAATCCGACCCATCCTGCTCCTTGTCCCCACTCTGGGCAGCCTGGTGCCAGCAGAAAACATTACGTCAAAATGATTACATCACTAAGAACTGTTAGTACAGGTTTTACAAGTCAAAATCTTGAGGCTTTTTACTAACTTTTCATCTTGCTTGCATCAGCAATCCCGATGAGTAATGTCAGCTGTTGATGTGGCAATAACTTTGGGCCTGGTCTGACAACTCACGTCTTTCTATACGCAGATTTATAGCAGATTAAACCGATTTAATGCCGCACCTGTCCACACTACGAGGCCTTTAATCGAAATAAAGGGCTCTTTAATCGGTTTCTGTCTCCTCCTCAATGAAAGAGAGTAGCGCTAAAATCAGATCAATCATATCGGATTAGGGGTAGTGTGGCCTCAAATCGATTTATTGGCCTCCGGCTGTATCCCACAAATGCACCCTGACCGGATCTGGACAGCTATCTGAACGTTGGATGCACTGGCCAGGTAGACAGGAAAAGCCCGCAAACTTTTGAATTTCATTCCTGTCTTAGGCAGCCGGTGGAGCTCTGATCAGCACAGGTGACCGATCGCAGAGCTCATCAGCACAGGTAGCAATGCAGTCTCCTGAGAACAGAAAAAGAGACTCAGCATGGACCAACATGGGAGGTACTGATCTCTGATCATATTTGGTGGGAGGCATTCTGTGCTAACAGAACTCCGTCAAAAGACGACATGAAAAAAACATTTGAAAAAATTCCCAAGGCCATGATGGACAAGGCCACACCAGGACTCAGTGCAGGTGCACGAGTGAAAGTGAAGGAGCTCAAGACAAGCTTACTAGAAATCAAAGAAGACAAACGGAAAGTCTGGGCAGGGCAAAAACATGCCGCTTCTATGCTGAGCTGCATGCAATTTTAGGGGCTGCGCCACCACTACCCACCCTGTCTTGGATTCTGTAGTGGGGGTTATAATCTCAGCCATGCTGAGGATTAGGTGGACGGGGAAGGTGAGGAAGAGGAAGAGGAGGACGAGCTTGCAGAGAGCACACAGCACTCCGTCAGCCCCAACAGCCAGGATCTTTTCTGACCCAGACGGAATTACCCGCGCCATAGCCTCCCAACCACTAGCCAGACAGTGAAGCCATAGGAGCGACCTCTAGTGAGGTACCTTTGATAAATATAAAACTATAGGCGTTGAAGAAGCAGCTTTTTTTAATGATTGATTGCCTTGAGGGTTGGGAATGCATTTTGTCGGGCAGTTAAGTTACTGGAAAAGTTTGTTAATGTCTGGGGATGGAGCAGAATCCTCCAGGGACATCTCATGAAGCGCTCCTGGAGGTACTCCAAAAGCCTTTGCAGAAGGTTTCTGCGGCAGGCTAGCTTGTTCCGTCCACCATGGCTAGGACACTTTACCACCATGCATGTAGCAAGTATCGGGATATCATTGCATGACAAAGCATAGCTGCGGTATGGTCCTCGTGATTGCTGGCATTCAAGAAACATCCGTTCTTTTATCTCGCTCTGTATCATCCTCAGCAGAGTGATATCGTTCGATCGGTAACTCTGGTCTGAAAATTCAGGAATTTTATTAAGGGGACAGAGATGGCCTTTTTCCTACAGGGGTGTTTGACTGTTGCTTACAAGACATCCTCTCCTTGCATGTTAGCCAGCAGGGGGAGGGGAGGAAGGATAGCGCTGAGCTTTCTTTGCATTTGGGCTAGCAGGAATCTTCCAGCTACCAGCCACGCGGTGGGGGGGAAGATGGGGGATGATTAGCAGTGATCTTCCATGATACCAGCCATGCGGTGGGCGGGAGGGTAAAGCGATTCATGCGGCGTAGCGTCTCTTGGATTGAGCGGGGTGGGAGAGTGGCTTCTGTCAATGGAAGGCGTGCAGAAGCCAAAAGACATGCTTACCATGACCGCATGCAAGTCGAATTCTGATGGCCGACCTGCTTGCTGAGATCTGTAACACCAGAGCCGGCACTCAAATTAGATGCAAATGCGACTTGTAGTGATCACATGTGCTGTGTAGAGTGTATAGTGTTGTTCACTGTGAAAGGTATATCATTGTTCTGTAAAAATGTTCTTTTTATACTTCTTCCTTTTTTCCCTCCTCTTGCAGTTCTTTTCAGCCTCCTACTTCCTCCGAAGGCTAGCTCAGATAAGGAGGAGAAGAGGACCGAGATGAAATTTCTCGGATATGGAAGTAACTCGCCTGAAGCTCTTGAAATCTGGAACGTGGTATCAAAGTACAGGAGATGCCAGTGAACGTGAGGATAGGAGGGATAACATGAGGATAGCGGGCGACGTCGGAGAGAGTAGGCAGGGATAAGCAGCGGTGGGATGAAACGCTGGGCTGCTGCTGCGTGATCAAACTGATCTCTGAGTTGTGAGCTGTCAGGAGAGCGGAGGTCACGAGTGCGCTGCAGAGGCTGTTCACACCTCAGTATCACTGTTCCATCTTTCTTCACCGAGGGTAAACGTTGGGGGAGCTTTTTTGTGACTCCCACTCCCCCCGTGACGCACCCAAAGGCTTCATTACTTGAATGATTTTGGTGTGACCTTTTCCTCTCCCTCCTTCCTCTCCCACACCCTGGGCTACCGTGTTCTCTCCTCTTTTTATAATGCCTTTTATAAGTACATGATTTTTAATGATAGTGACTTTATTTTTTAAGCAAGCTGTGATGAGGGGGAGTTGGGTTGCTGTACAGGTGAATTGACTTAATAAAGAAGATACATGATTTTAACGATAGTGACTTTTTCCTTAAGCGAGCAGTAATCGAAGGGGAGGTGGTTGCTTACAGGAATGAGTCAATAAGGGGTGGGGTTCTCAGGGGAACAACACAGCAGTCACCACCTACCCTGCGCCTGATGAAACTCGTTTTCAGCTTCTCTAATGCGCACTGTCCCAGTGGTTCTCTTTCTATCGCCTGGTTGTTGCTGCGGTATCATCGCGGCCAGGTGATTTGCCTCAGCTCCACCCTGGCCATAAGATCACCCGTTACTCCAAGAGCTGTGAGCACCAGCAAGAGCAATCACAAGGGACATTGCGTTTGGCATGAGGTCTAAGCGAGTCTATGTGCCGCCCGCGCTCGTTCAATGTCGCAAAGATCCAGTTCTACACCATACGCATGCTGCAGCTGTCGACGTAATTGAAGCTCCCGACCACGGTCCAGGCAGCTGTGTATGGCTTCTAAGCCTGGGACATCAAGGGATGGTAGTCGGTCCCAGGCTAACTACAGGCTTCAACATCCCCACTGGTTATTGTTGGGTCTGGAAGTAATTCCCTTGCGCAGCAGCCTAAACAGAGCAGTGCTTCTGAAGATGCGAGCGTCAGAACCTTCCTGGCATCCCACGGGTGTTGGGAAACTCCTTGTGATCCCCGTGCGGTTCAGCACATTGAAAAGTTACCCTGCGGGTTTACGTATTGGGTGGCCTGGTGCGCCGGTGCCAGATGAGGATATGAGTTCCATCTATCGCCCCCCCCCCCAGTTAGGGAATCCCATTGCACAAAGCCCTCCACTATGACCTGCATGTTTCCAGCAGATCCAACCTTTCGTAGCACAGTTAGTGATTGCTTGCTGCCTTGCATCACAGCAGCTCCCACAGTTAGATTTTCCTCCAATGTTCGCCCGACGACCGAGCTGTTCGGCGTGCAAGTCCCAAGGGCATTTTGCCACTCGCTTCCTCCACTGTGAGGCGTGCTCTCACTGGTATCATGGCTGTTTCGGCGAGGGAAGCAAGTCACAAGTCCATGAATAGGTCTTACGCATGCAAAGTATTCAGCACCTGCAAATGTCCACACCTGCCAAAACTTGTGTCCCACCATTCGGCTGTTTGCCCGGCCCAAAATCGGCAGTTCTGGGTAGAGACTCCTGCCCCATTACAGAGGAGCTCCAAGTGAGGGGCCCGCCGTTAGGATTGGAGTCCATGTCTCATCACTCTCAGCGCCGCGCGCTGCCGAGCGCCTCACTCCCTGCCTGTGCCTTTGCAGTTCATGGTTCACCATACACTGCACGAGAATGCATGAGGTGTTTACAACATTCATGATTGCAGTGTTGCTCTGAGCGGGGTCCATGCTTGCTGTGCTATGGCGTCTGCACAGTTCACCCAGGAAAAAAGGCACGAAACAGTTGTCTGCTGCTTTCACTAGGGACGGGTGAGGCTGTACCCAGAACCACCCGCGACAATGATTTTTTGCCCATCAGGCACTGGGCTCTCAATCCAGAATTCCAAGGGGCGGGGGAGACTGCGGGAACTATGGAATAGCTACGGGATAGCTACCCACAGTGCAATGCTCCAGAAATCAACGCTAGCCTCCGACCATGGACGCACACCGCCGAATTAATGTGCCTAGTGTGGCCGCGTGCAATCGACTTTATACAGTCTGTTTTATAAAACCAGTTTAATTTAAATCGAAATTATCCCGTAGTGTAGACGTACCCTTTGTGGGTAATTGCAGGTGCCACGGTGGCTGGGTGAGTCTTGATTTGATCCTGCAAAACTTTTTTTCCACAGGACACTGTTCATGTGAGTGGGAGAATTACAACTATTGACAAACTATAGCATTAGCTGAGCTCCTATTTGCTGAGATGAGCACTGACATTTTGCACAGGGCTTTTCCACACTATGTCCAGCACCATCCAGTGAAATAAAGGTTTCACTTCCATGAGCACTAAAATTATTAGTAAAGAATTTTCTAAGTCCTTCCATGGTAAAACTATCTGCGTGTTATTGGATAGACTGTTATGAACTTTGCACCCTGAGCAGACTATAAGGAATGTTAGTTTAGTAGTAGGTAATTGGATCTGGCACATGTAGTGTCTGTGCATAGATGCAGAGTTTTAAAACACACTGGTTGCCATTGTAAGTGCTCATCTTTAATAAGTATCAAAGGAGATTTACCACTTTGCATTGTATATAAATTATGACTTTTTAAAAAATCCTATGTCCCTTGAGAAAATGTAATTTTCAGTATATCATTTTGTAAAAACTGTTAGGATATTGAATAAGAGAACAGTGGTGCACTCAGTAAAGCACAGCTTACATACGCATCATGAGATTACTCCTGAGGGAATTCTGCACCACTGCGCACTGCAGAACTTTGCAGAAATTAACGTGCGCACAAAATTTCCTTTCTCCCACAGAAATGAGCTGCAGTGCTGCTAGCCACCACTAGGGGCTGCTGGACCCAGCAGAGCCCAGCTCACACACAAAAGATGCCACTGGGTGCGGGGTAGCGGGAGAGAGGTAGAGCAGGGGTTCTCAGACTTTTGTACTGAGGTCCCCTTTCACATAGCAAGCCTCTGAGTGCGACCCCCCCCCATATACATTAAAAACACTTTTTTATATATTTGACACCATTATAAATGCTGGAGGCAAAGCAGAGTTTAGGGTAGAGCCTGACAGCTCCCAACTCCCCGTGTAATAACCTCACAACCCCCTGAGGGGTCCCGACCCCCAGTTTGAGAACCCCTGAGCTAGAGAGTTCCTGGCAGCTGCAGTTCCCAGAATGCCCTGAGGGAAGGAAAGGGTGGCGTGCAGGAAACGCCATGCAAGCCTGGGAACAAGCATTAGGCTGTTTCTCCCTTTGGATCCCTCGGCTCTGGGGGAGGGGGAGAAGTGGAAGGTGTCTGAGCAAGGGAGGGGGCAGGGCTGGGCTCTGAGTGGGGAAAAGGAGCAGAGAAACAGACTACTGGGTTGTCATAGGGGTTTCTTTCTACTCCTGGGGGAATTTTTGGTGTCTCTGTCTGTATTGTACAGACATACTTGCTGACAGGTATTTTGAAATACATTACCAAAATAATGTAAACTGGTATGAGAATGTATTTTTATTTTAACAAATATAATTTGCAGAGTTGTGCAGAATTCAAAATATTGTGTACAGAATTTTTAAATTTTTGGCACACAGTTCCCCCAGGAGATGATGTGCAACTGAGATCCAACCAGTGCCGAATCTGGGAAGGCAACTGTGGGCTGGGATAGTACGAGTGGAATACAATAAACTCTTCTATAGCTAGATGCAAATAGGAAAATTCAGGGATTGGATACATGTGAGAAGTACCAGATAGCCAAAGTACTGTGTAAATTCTGTTTGATGCTGTCAGGCAGAGACCTACAAGATCAACAACTAACAAAGTTACTGCCATCCTTGATTTAATCATGGATAAGACCCGGATTTTTGACGTATAACAGATCTATCTGGATGCTGCTGCTGGGCCATTATTAGCTCAGTTGTCACCAGCTGAATATTTGGTTCAACATCAGTTGTAAGATGGCTGAGGAGATGGTGTCCTTGTGCTAGTTGCATCTGACTTCAAATTCAGGAGTTCTCCAATGCAAAACTAAATCTGACAGTGTGTGTCCTCTGAACATGCAAGTCCCAAGATTAAGTTAGAATGGATTGGGATAGGGAAAGGCTGTGCCATTGCACCTTGGTTCTGCTAGGGATTCCAGTCAAGTTCATCAATGGTTTGGCCAAGAGGTTGTTGATACCAAATAGTCTGTGAGACTTAAGTGGCCATGTGGATGAATATTCTTTCAGGTTGGCTCAGGAATTCATGACCGCCATGAAAAACCATGGGTCTATCCCAGGTGGTTACTGAAACAACATACACTAAATCTTGTGTTTTGGCATGGGACTGGAGGAGGGAGCGGCTGCATGTTATGCCTGTCACAGACCAACTCTCACCACCTCCATTTTGATGTTGGTCTGTTATTTGAGGAATCATAGAATCACAGGGTTAGAAGGGACCGCAGGACTCATCTAGTCTAACCCCCATTGATAGGAGACTATCAATGCCTCCCTTTAGGAGGGCAGACTATTGGCTTCTCTGATGGAAGGAGTTGCTACGTTCTTGCTAAAGAAACAGTCTCCGGACACTGATACTCACTAATTATTCCATGGTCTGAAGCCTTCCTTTATGGAAAAGATCACAGGGATGGTGGTACTGAGAAACTCTAGCTGTATCTGGAGTCAGTCCTGGTCAGTCCTGTTTTAGAACAGTATGGGGTACAAGCTCTGCTCTGTTTTCATTGGTCAATGGTCTTCAACTGACAATGAACCAAGTGTCCATGCCAATTCTTTGAGGGCTGTCAGATGCCTTTTATACTCTTGACTGGAAAGAGTTGCTGATGGATTTGTTTTTGAGTGGCTCTGTTTCTTTTCTTTCTGAGATGACCCCAGGGGATGTTTTGGGTGATTACTCAACTGTTCCAAGTATTCTTTCTTGTCATAGCCCTGCTGGGTTCTTTTTAACTCCTGTTCCTCTCCTTGTTAATATGAATGCAAGACTATGAGGAAAAATAGTGAAGCAGAATAGGCTGTAGTGTATCACAGTATGGTGGAGATTCCAGGGCCCTGGGGGCGGGGGCAAGAGGGGCAATTTGCCCCGGCCCCTGCAGGGGCCCCCATGAGAGTTTTTTGGGGGCCCTGGAACAGGGTCCTTCACTCGCTCCAGGGGCCCCAGAAAACTCTCACGGGGCCCGGGCCCCCAGAGCTTCTTCTGCTCTGGGTCTTCGGCGGCAGGGGGTCCTTCTGCTCTGAGGCGGAAAGACCCCCCCACCGCCAAATACTACCAAAGCGGGACCCGCTGCCAAAGTGCCAGGTCTTTGGTAATTCAACGGTGGGGGGCCCCCGCCGCGGGTCTTCAGGGCACTTTGGCAGCGGGTCCTGGAGCGAAAGTACCCCCTGCCACCGAATTACCGCCGAAGTGAGGGCCCCCTGCCGCCAAAGACCCCAGGCCCCCTGAATCCTCTGGATGGCCCTGGGAGATTCAGTACTATATCTGTATTTCTTCTGAACTGGCTGCTGCAGCTGATCTGCACTCAGCATCTTGCCAGGACTGGAACATGGATGAGGAATGAGCTGACTACCCCAGATCCCAGGGTAGATTAAAATTCTAGTAGTTGGGTTCAGGAAACAATCAGAAGAAATAGTGACGCTGATACTGTCTCCCTCAGCTTCCCTTTCCCTCATCTAAGGAGATCTGTTTTCAAAGCTAAGGTGGGGATTCCAGTAGAAGTGAACCCATGTGATTGCCAGCCATAACACCACAGGCCTCAGTTGAAAAGTTCAGAAATGTGTCTCTTCAATTAAAAGTCTGAACATTTAACTTGAACAGTTTGATGATGTCCTATCACTGTGGGCTGTTTTTTCTTTTGCATCCTTCCTAGTATTTGCTACCTGTTCGTTCCTGCTCACATTTGTTTCTTTAGCACAAATTGGAAAGTCAAAACAAAGAACAGTTAACAAGGGGAAAACACGTGAAGCCAAACTCAGGTCTTGGCAACAACAAAGATGTGACAGAGGCAGCTCTTTTTATAACGGAAAATAGCAGGTTTTGGGATGAAGCATGCTGGGAAGCCTTCTGCAGCTTGTAATTTACTCCCTGAAGAGTTACAGAAATGTTTCCAAGCTTCAGCAATGCATCCTGACAGGCTTTCAAGAAGCAGAGAAATGCTGCCACCTGTTGATGTATATTTTCATTCTAGCAAATTGTGCTCAGTCCTACTAAGAAACCTTCCTTTTTGTTTGACTTTTTTGATCATTTTAAAAATGCATGTAAAACAGCTTCATTCTAACTCAGACATGGCATAAAATACGTTGCATTTAGCACCAACTGACAATCAGCAGGGAGGTAAAGCAAAATCCAGCTTACTGCCTCAATGAACCAACAGCATCAAAATTATATAGACATCAGATCTGAAACCTGTTACTCCACTGTCCCTTCATAAAGCCTAAATTATCAGATAAAATTTTCATGTGTAGGTAAAAAAGAATATGAGATGGATATATCAAGAAATAGCCTTCACATAGCAAGGCGTAAAGTAATCATCAATTATTTTTCTTTTCTTTTCTTTCTTAATGGAGGAGGTCCAACAACTCGAATTTTTACTCTCATCACTAATATTAGATACCAGTTGCTCTCTGTTGGGGTTTTATGTCCTGCACATGTTTAAAGATAGACTCAGTGAATCCAATAAGTATTTTCCATCCCTAAATGCAACAGTAAATTAATCCTATATTACAACTTCACTGAAGGCAATGGAGTTAAACCAGGGATGAATTTCCCATTATTGACTATAACTACTTTGGATTTCAGAATAATAGCATACAGCAAACTTTTACGCACATGAGTAGCAATGAGGAAGGATGGCATTGTTACTAAGGTGCAGGGCAGTGGCTTAAGAGATCTGGATTCCATTCCTGGTTCTTCCATAGACTACCTCTTTGAGCCTGGGAGAGTCGCTTTGTCTGTACATCAGTTCCTCCTCTGCAAAAAGGGAATGTTAAAATATCTCCATCTCACAAAGGTGTGGGAAGGAAATATCCATTAACATTTATGAAGCCCTGTGGAGAGGGAGGTCATATATACCTAGCTAGATAGCAGTCGCCTTCATGATTAAAGATTAGTCAACTAAGAGTTTGCAACATGAGGGCTATAGTCCTTCCACATTACTCAGCTATAGCAAATGATACACTTTCAAACAAAAGTATTGCTGTAATTATTTATTATTACCAATTTACTGATTAGGGAGGCTGTGAGGCCTAATAGCTAGAGCATTGGATTAAGACTCAGGAAACCTGAGTTTTGTTCCAGTAGCCTGCAGGTGATGATCTTGAGGAAATGGCTTCATTGCTCTGTGCCTCAGTTTCCCATCTGTAAAATGGGAATAATGAAATTTACCTTGTTTGCAAAGCACTTTGAGATCTATTCATGAAAAATGCTGTCTACGAGCTAGTGTGTAGTAGTGGTATTTTTACTTGCCTCGCTATCGTTTGTTGAAGGTGGAGAGGCAAAATATAGATGGATGCATTGACCACATAGTGCATGAAGGGCCAAATCCTGGTCCTGCTGATGTCATTGACTTTAATGGGACAGAGACTTTTTTTCTTAGAACTGATTTTGTGCGCAAGCCAAACTGCGGGGGGCCTCCCATCTGCCTAGCACAGCGTTGTACGTGGGTCACGTGCAGAGGGAGCATACTTTTGGACTCGGGGATGAAATGCAAAGGCTGTCAGCAGTATAGTCTTCACTTAACTGGACACACACATTTTAAAGAACATGGGCCTTCTGTGGAATAAATTCAGTGCACTATTTGCATACTGCTAACATAGAAATCCATGTAACTGTAACACTTGCTGCTCACTTGTGTAACTTAGTTTGAGAGACAAGTTCCTCTATTAATTTCAGATCAATGTTTCCAGCAAATCAGGTGACTGTATAAGCAGAGATGGATCTGAGCTATGGACTCTGGAAATGGATTAGAACTTCACTAATGTTTGCTTGTGTGGTTTGAGAGGCGAGGCGCTGGCAGGAATGGATTCTCGATTCCAGTCCAGGCCTGTTTCGGAGACTCAAATCCTGAAATCTTCTCCAAAAGTAGGTGATTGGGGGTCGGGTTGGGGGGGAGAAGGAGCTTTCTTGGATTATGGATTCCAGTCCGGGCTCCTCTATAACTGAAAGTGATCACTTTTGTGATTATCATAAAGCAGAAGTCAGTGTTCTCACCATAACTGCCTGGCCACTGCTGTTCACTGCAATTCATAGAGCATTATTGCACAGATTCAGCCCAGGGCCTAGGCTTGGCAGAGAAGCCTCTTCTGATGGAAACTGTTGGATCAGGGGAGGTTTCAGTGAGGCAAGGTGACTAAAGGGCCAGCACAGCAAGAAAAGTGCATAACTGAGGCTGAGAAGAGAGCAGCATACCCAGAGTGGCTGGGAGGATGCACTGACTTACTGTCTCCTGCCACCAGCCTCTGACTGTAACTAAAAGCGGCTCCCTGCTTGCAGGTAGAAATCCCCAAGATAGGGCAAGAGCAGCAGCAACATTCCTTGCCTTCCTTTGTGCTGAATCCCCAGAGGGGCAAAGACAGCTTGGCTGGTACCAGGAGGTGTAATGGCTACTGCAAGTTATCATGCTTCCACAGTGTGTGTGTCTCTTATGTACATAAAATGCTTCCAATCAGGATATGGCAGCAAGTGTGTATCAGAGCTGATTCCACTGGTTGCATCTCGTCACTCTCAAGCAAATGACCTATTTGCAGTGTTTCTGATGGGAAATCTTCCTGCAGGCTCTTTACAGCCTCTAAGTGTGTTTTTTCAATATCTGAATACAAATGAATACAAGATCCCTGTGTTTGGTTTCCTAGGGTGCTGGGAAGCTTTTATGCAATGAAGGGGATAGACGTGTTCATTTCCTAGAAGAAGGATCATGCATTTGACTTGATTCTAAAATAAAACTGATTTAGTGAGCAAGCCAAACAGAAGGGGGCCTCCCATCTGCCTAGCACAGTGTTGTATGTGAGTCACATGCAGAAGGAGCATACTTTTGGACTCGGGGATGAAATGCAAAGGCTGTCAGCAGTATAGTCTTCACTTAACTGGACGCAGGTGCTTATTTTAAAGAATATGGGCCTTCTGTGGAATAAGTTCAGTGCACTATTAGCATGCTGCTAACATAGAAATCAGGTCTACTAATAGGGTGACCAGATGTCCCGATTTTATAGGGACAGTCTGATATTTGGGGCTTTTTCTTACATAGGCTCCTGTTTTCGCCCCCCAATCCTCTGTCTTGATTTTTCACACTTGCTATCTGTGCACCCTATCCACTAAACATATGTGGTGTTTACTTACTTGCAAGGTGGGAGGAGAGAGCCTGAATATTTTGATGGCATTACTAGGGATGGGCAAACTCACTCAGCCTCAGTATGACTTGCTCATGTATTGTGGGTCTGGAAGTTTGACCTAATTGTAATATTCCTGAAAAGGGGAACAAAAGGGGGAAAGTGGGGAAAAGCCAATTGAAAAAAGTAGAGGCATGTAGGAGGGGTAAATACAGAGGGTTGGATCCCCAGGCTTGGTTGAGCTGCGCTCAGAGCAGTACCTGGGGCAGGAGAAACATGGTTTGGAGGTCACCTTTCTGCACCTGAGCCATTTGCCCCCTCTGCAGATATAGAGGTATTCCACAGTGGGTTGAGGTGGAGCCAGAGTGCCCCATGCTCAGGCTGAACCAGGCCAGCATGATTTAGAGCAATGTAAAAACTACTCCACCAGCCAGGGACAGCCTGAGCATAGGGCACTCTGGCTTCACCTCAACCCACTGAGGAATAGGAATATTTCTGCATAGGGTGCAGATGGCATAGAGGCAGGTCAGAGCCATAAGACCAGGCATCGGGAGACCTCACAGCAGTGCAAAAGGGGCAGAATAAGAGGCCAGGATCTGGCATGTAAATTGAGAAAATGAATGGGATGGGGGAGGAGGGAAGTATTATTTATACTTCATTCGTTCAGTAGATACTATCTAAGGCTATAAGGCCTCATATATGGTTTTCTCTTGTGGGGAGCATTCACCTATCCCCAAGGCAAGTATCAGAGGGGTAGCCCTGTTAGTCTGTATCCACAAAAACAATGAGGAGTCTGGTGGCACCTTATAGACTAATAGATTTATTTGGGCATAAGCTTTTGTGGGTAAAAAAACCCACTTCTTCAGATGCATGGAGTGAAAATTATAGATACAGGCATAAATATACTGGCACGTGAAGAGAAGGGAGTTACCTTACAAGTGAAAACCAATGTTGAAGACCAATTCAATCAGGGTGGATGTGGTCCACTCCCAATAATTGATGAGGAGTGTCAATACCAAGAGAGGGGAAAACTGCTTTTGTAGTGAGCCAGCCACTCCCAGTCCCTATTCAAACCCATATTGATGGTGGTAAGTTTGCAAATGAATTGTAGCTCTGCAGTTTCTTTTTGAAGTCCTGATGTCTAATTTGTGTCCATTTATCCTTTTACATAGAGACTGTCCGGTTTGGCCAATGTACATGGCAGAGGGGCATTGCTGGCACATGATGGCATATATAACATTAGTAGACATGCAGGTGAATGAGCTCTTGATGGTGTGGCTGATGTCCTCTGATGGTGTCGCTAGAGTAGATATGGGGATAGAGAACGCAACGGGGTTTGTTACAGGGATTGGTTCCTGGCTTAGTGTTTCTGTGGTGTGGTGTGTAGTTGCTGGTGAGCATTTGCTTCAGGTTGGGGGGCTGTCTGTGAGCGAGGACTGACCTGCCTCCCAAGGCCTGTGAAAGTGAGGGATCGTTTTCCAGGATAGGTTGTAGATTGTTGTTGATGCGCTGGAGAGGTTTTCGCTGGGGGCTGTATGTGATGGCCAGTGGTGTTCTGTTGTTTTTCTTGTTGGGCCTGTCCTGTAGTAGGTTACTTCTGGGTACTCATCTTGCTCTGTTAATCTGTTTCCTCACTTCCCCAGGTGGGGGTTGTAGTTTAAGAATGCTTGATAAAGATCTTGTAGGTGTTTCTCTGTCTGAGGGATTGGAGCAAATGCAGTTTTATCTTAGGGCTTGGCTGTAGACAATGGATTGTATGATATGTCCTGGATGGAAGCTGGAGGCGTGTAGGTAAGTATAGCGGTTCTGGTATAGGATGGTGTTTATGTGACCATTACTTATTTGCACTGTAATGTCCAGGTAGCGGATCTCTTGTGTGGACTGGTCCAGGCTGATGGTGGGTTGGAAATTGTTGAAATCCAGGTGGAATTGTTCAAGGGCCTCCTTCCTGTGGGTCCATATGATGAAGATGTCATCAATGTAGCATAAGTAGAGGAGGGGCACTAGGGGACTAGAGCTGAGGAAGCATTGTTCTAAGTCAGCCATAAAAATGTTGACATACTGTGGGGCCATGCAGGTACCCATAGCAGTGCCTCTGACTTGAAGGTATAAGTTGTCCCCAAATCTGAAAGGGTTCTGCCATATCATCACAAAGACTATCAAACTCGATTTCTGACAGTATCAAAACCTGTTATGAGGTGGCTAAAGTAGATTCACCATCTGTACTCACAGCGTGGGCCCTGGTGAAATTGGTTTTATCAGCAGAGTATTCCTAAGAAATGTACTAGTATTGGATGTTTGCAGAATAGCCACCTGAGGATCAGTCCATACTTTCACAAAGCTTTATGCTTTAGCAGAAGCCTCCATATCGAGTGCCACATTTGGCAAATTACCCCATGTGTGTCTGTAGGGTCATGTCTACGCTGTGTTTTATAACCCATGGCAGCAAATCAGAGAGCCCAGGTTTACGGACTATAGTGCTAAAAACAGTAGTGGAGACATGGTGGCTTAGGCTGGAACTTCAGCTCTGAAGTCCACCCCAATCACCAGGCTTCAGAGCCCACACTCCAGCCCAAGCACAGATGTTAACACAGCTGTTTTTAGCACCCTCATGCAAGCCTGAGTCTGTAGATTCAGGCTTTCAGACTCATTGCTGCAGGTTTTAAAACACAGTGTAGACATACCCACAGCATTTTGGGCCAGATGGGACCACCAGATCTAGTCTCATCTCCCGAATATTACAAGCCACTAACACCACCCAGCATCCACACACTAAACCCAACAACTAAAATTAGACCAAAGTATTATAGCGCACAGGAAACTAGACTGTTATGTGCCACAGGCAGACAAGCACTCCAGGCTTCTCCCTTCTTGATGAGGTTGCTGCTTGGGAGTCAACCATCAGTGGAATGTGCACATGGACAAACGCTTGAAGGGGAATGAGAATTACTTACCAGGTACAATCACTGGAGTTCTTCAAAATAGGTTGTCCATATGCACGTTCCATGACCTGTGTGCCCTCCCATCCCTTCTAACTCAGAGTCTACACGCCTGGAGTTCAGCAGTGAAGAGGAAACCAAGTGGCAGGCTGGTGCACTCTACCTTTATATACCCTTGATGTGGCACATGAGAACACATGGGTACCATAAGGATACCACGTGCCAGAAATTGGAGCCTCTTGGCCAAAGTTAGTTTTGCACCATCAGTGGAATGCACATATGGACAACACATCTTGAAGACCTCTAGTGACTGTATAGTGAAAGTAACTTCCCATTATGCTAGCTGTGGAACTACTTCTGCAGCTTTATATATCTAACATGTATTGCCCTTATCCTTGTAGTGTCTGAATGCCTCACAGTCCTACAAAGCGCTTAAGAAATAATTAATGCTTTTAGACTAGAGAGAGTGCCCCGAGATGGGAAGTTCATATTGAACTTTCCAAAAGTTTGTGTATGTTTGGGTTTGGGTGTTGGTTTGAGCTCATCACTACTTTACAACACACAATAACATTCCCTGTTGTGCAGTACGTTTCTGCTGAATGTTCTAGTCCCATGTTTTTAAAAGTGGCCACTAATTTTGTGTATCCAATTTGAGATACACAGGACTTAATTTTCAGCAGTGCTGATCATAATTCTGACTAGAGTTGTTATACCAGATGGGGTTGGGGAAATATGGTAGAGGAAAGGCTTGAGGGAGTTGGGATGGGATGGGAACTGGTGTGGAGGACAGGAAAAAGGGGGATACAAATGGAGAGAGAGTGAGACAGGGAACTAAAGAATCAGAGTACAGGGAGGATAAATGGAGCCTGAGACAAGGATTACAGGGCAAAGTGGAGAGGGATTGGGACATAGCAAGTATGGGAGAGCATGGCTGGTTGCACAGATAGACACAGAGTAGGAAAAAGCAGAGAGAAAAATGAGGGCAGAATTTAGTCATCTGTTGTTTGGTTCCTGCTAGCCTAGCTTTCAGTAAGTGACCAGAGCCCTGTCTACCATGGATGCTAAAACTGTGCTGGAAGCATGCTAGCTACAACTGTGCTGGAAAATGATTGTTACGTATGGTTCTGCCAGAACTGTGCAGGCAACTGCTTTAGGATACAGCTGAGCTTTGTATAGTTATGCTTCCACAGTGGACACCTGCGTAAAAGGCCTGGGCCCTTCATCCCGGACAGACAGCTTCTTCCCCCATAATATAATGTGGCCAATGGAGGCACTCGAGCCGGATACCTGTTATTAAAGAGAAAGCAAGCTGCTGGCAGGGTAATGTTCAAAAGGGGACCCACAGTCAAGACGGATGTGGAAAAATTGGAAAGAGTCCAGTGGAGGGCAACAAAAATGATTAGGGGACTGGAGCACATGATTTATGAGGAGAGGCTGAGGGAACTGGGATTGTTTAGTCTGCAGAAGAGAAGAATGAGGGGGGATTTGATAGCTGCGCTGCCTTTCAATTCCTGAAAGGAAAGAAGGTTCCAAAGAGGATGGATCTAGACTGTTCTCAGTGGTACCAGATGACAGAACAAGGAGCAATGGTCTCAAGTTTCAGTGGGGGAGGTTTAAGTTGGATATTAGGAAAAACCTTTTCACTAGGAGGGTGATGAAGCACTGGAATGGGTTCCCTAGGGAGGTGGTGGAATCTCCTTCCTTAGAGGTTTTTAAGGTCAGGCTGGGATGATTTAGTTGGGGATTGGTCCTGCTTTGAACAGGGGGTTGGACTAGATGACCTCCTGAGGTCCCTTCCAACCCTGATATTCTATGAAGTAAATAAATGACACTGTCAGGGAGACATCACATATTAAAAACCCCATGCTGAGAGGGATAAATTCAGCAAGAGGGATAAATTCACCTTTTAACTCCCTCCCCCAGCAGCACTCAGTACCCAGGTGGAGCAAAGACTTTAATGCCCTTTAAAAATCTTCTGTTAGAGAGAGAACAGAGGCTAGGATTTCATTCCTGGCAATACTAAGAATAACATGCATTATCAAAAGACCTTGCTCTTCTCTGGGGATTGTGAGGCTGCTGAAGCTTTGCTGGAGAAAACAGAAGAAGAGAAAAGCCATTTGGATATCCTGGACTGGGTGAGAAATGTGCAGAAAATCTTTGTTCTACCTTTGGATTATGAGTAGAGTCCTACCAAATTCACAGCCGGGAGAAACACATTAGGGACTATGAAATCAGACCTACCCTGTGAACTCTAGCTACTGGACGGGAGGAGGAAGGTAAGGACTGGGAGCGCCCCAGCTGGGGGCTCCTACCATTCACCAGCTGCTAGTTCACTGGGCTGGGGAGGTACAAGACTTCCTTCTCCCCTGCACGCCCGCTCTCAGAGGGAGATCAGATCCACCTCCAGGTACTTCCCCAGCTGCTGGAAGATCCATGGCTGCGTTGCCTTCCGAGTCTAGCTCTGTAATAGAATTTAGCTCTGATGGCAGTGCAGCTGCAGAATTTCCTGCAGCCAAGAGAGATACCCAGAGTGCTCATGCAGGGGAAGAGGAAGTCTTGTCCCTCTCCAGTCCAGCGGAAACTAGCAGCTAGGAGCCCCTGACTGGGGTGCTCCCAGCAACATGGGGAAGATCAGACCCACCTCCAGGAACCTCCCCTGTCTGCAGGAAGCTCTGAAGGCAGCGCAGGAGTGAGGGTGGCAATCTTGCAACCTCCCAAAACCCTTCCTAGGGTCAAGACCCCCACGGTTACAACACACTGAAATTTCAGATGTAAACATCTGAAAATGTGAATTGACTAATTAAAAAACCCTCTGGCTGTGGAATTGATCAAAACAGATCCAGAATTTGGTAGGGCCCTAATTAGCCAAGTTTCCATCAAAGGCACTTATATTTTGCTACCAATTTTTAATACATAAAATACCCCCAAAACTACAACAAAAACTTACTAATTAAAATCCTTGAAATTAAATTTTTGCAAGAGTTTCTTACCCTATTTAATAGAGTGCTGTGATTTCCATGTAATTTTGCATAAAAATGAATGGATACGTCCAACAGGGATTAAAGTAAAATCCTACTAAAGAGAGGGTGAATTTACCTGAGACTTTTCCCCCTTCTTTATAATGTATACAGAGCCTGAAAAGTATAGGAGCAGGATAGAGGTGTTTTTCTATTTGAGATTCCTGACATTTCTTAAAGTAAAACAACAACGTCCAGATTTCCTGATTTACTTGCATTAAAAATAGATGCTGGCAAAAAACAAGCAAACGAAAACCAACAGACTTTTAAACAGTTCCATTAAAAATCCTTTCCCATTTCACTTAATCAGTTTTTACTTACATATCGTGTCTGATATCATAGTACCATCCTTCTCCAGCCTGCCACAGAGTCTTCCAGAAAACAGGGCAGACAAAAACTAAATGTCTAATGTAGCAAACGTGAGAAAAGTCAGCTCTTTTTTATATACTCTAAGGAAGCAATAATGGGAGTCTCCTTTGCAGATAATTTTAAGAGAAATTCACTCCTGTGCCAAAGCCCTGGCCAAGGCCTATACGCCACTTAAATCCTGATAAGGTTGGGAATTGTGATGTATATAAGCATTTTATAGGGCCTCTGCACAAGGAATACTTAGGCTAGAGTGAATGTAGGCCAAAATACAGTAGGCTAGATTGTCATTAGTCCTGCAAGGGTATATATATAGGTAAGGCTGCAAGTTTGTCATGGAAAGTCATGTGACTTCTGCAGTGGCCGGTGCGCTTGGCTCAGGGGCAGCTCAGACAGCCCCTGTGCCAGGTGCACAGGCTGCTGCTGGGGCGGTCTCAGGTCTCTGCAACCCATTCCTTCCCCCTCCCCAGCAGCAGCAGAGTTTGGGTGTGGGAGGGGGCAGGGTGTTGGGGCATGGGACAGGGTGGGCGGGCTCTGGGCGGCGCTTACCTGAGGGGGCTCCCCAGAAGCAGCAACATCTCCCCAGCTCAGTTGCTAGGTGGAGGCATGGCCAGGCAACTCTCCGGGCTGCCTCTGCCCAGAGTGCTGGCTTCACAGCTCCCATTAGCCAGGAACCGCCGCCAATGGGAGCTGTGGAGGCAGCATGCAGAGCTGCCTGGCCATGCCTCTGCCTACCAGCTGAGTGAGGGGGATGTGGCCACTTCCAGGGAGCCCCCCCAGGTAAGTACCACCCAGAGCCCGCCTCACCCTTTCCCATGCCCCAACCCCTTGCCCCCTCTCACACCCAAACTTTGCTGCTGCTGGCGGGGGGAGGTGCAGAGCCAGGCAGGGAGCCTGCCAGCCCCGCCAATCTTCCCCCACAGCACCAGCGGGGGTCCCTGGCCACATGCTGTTGGCCACATGCCGCTGCCCACCCCAGCAGCCAGTGCGCTCTACCCCAGCACCTGCAGGAGCCCCAGAAAGTGCTCCCTCCTCCCAAGTTTTATTCACTGGTATTTTTACTAAAATCATAGACAGGTCATGACCTGTCCACAACTTTTTAATAAAAATACTCATGACTAAAACGTAGCGTTATGTATAGGTATATGCAGTAAAGTTTTTTCAAAATATTATTAGAATACAAAATATAAATACAATACACAGTAGAAATATAAAACAATACAAACCAGCTAGACTAAAATACATAAACTGCTCCCACATTTCTTCCTTCCAAACCATCCAGTATGTGAAGATCTCTATTTTCTTAAATATAATCAACAAATTCAGCCCACACAGAATTGGTCTTTTGTTCTATAACTTACTGTATAAATAAAATGTTTATATATTCACTTGATTTTTTTTTTTAGAAGTTAAGTGAACAGTGTGAGGCCAAAGAATTAAAGCCATAATGTGATCTGCAGACAATCAGTAATAACAATGAATCAAAAATTCTTTTAGAACAGCTTGTTATTATTTCACTGATAATATAATTCTTTATGGTGACAATAAAGAATGCTCGAGAATGCTCATTTTTATTGCAGTGGCAAATCATTTCCTGCTATGAATACAATACTGCATCAAGCAAGTTAGTGACCCCATAAATCCATCCAACGAAATTTATGTAGAGTATAGGAGATACTTAAAATAAAGAGTAAGGGCTAGAAGAATATGTTAGGGGTTTGTGTGTGTGTATAACTGTTGATATATTTTACTCCTTTTTACAGCTAGGCTTGCAGGTAAATGCATCACTTAATTGTAAAAGGAGAATCAGAGTTGTCTTCCACAATGAGAGAGGAAACGTACAAATTCCCTATAGAGCTTTTTATTCCATCTAAAGTTGGAGGTCACATACATATGTGGATATAGTCACAAGTGAACCATGACAAGTAGGATCATCTTGCGGTTAAAGCAGAGACACAGAAGTCAGGAAGCCTGGGTTCTATTTCTGGCTCTGCCACAGACTTCATATGTGACCTTGGGCAAGACACTTCACCTCTCCATGTCTGTTTTCCCAGTGATAAATTGGGAAGAGCAGTTCTGAGCTACCTCACAGCTGAGAGATCTAAGTTGTTGTTGTTTATAAAAGGCTTCAGGCTCCTCAAAGAGAAGGCGCTCTAGAAGCGTATGTCTAGCCAAAGGTGTAGCACAAAGGACAAGTAGTGAGACACAGCAGCAGGATCACCTAAATCCACTTTTGCCCCAACAATATCCCAAGCATGACATCACACCTAGCAGGGGAACACTGATTTGATGACTGAAATCAATTTTTGGAGGTGGTTCTGCCAAGAACGATGTGAAAACATTTAGCATGATGGCAGAGAGAAGCAAGAGAGGCATTCCTGGGTTGCTCATTTAAAGCCATCTCATTTAGCTTCCCAAAAGAAAATGGGAATTCCACTTCCTCCCTACCCTTGGTCTGTCTCGTCTGTTTAGACTGTAAGCTCTTCAGAGCAGGGACCATTGCTTTTTCTGTGTTTGGACAGCACCTGGCATTACAGGGGCCCGATTCTTGGTTGAGGCCTCTAGGTGTTACTATATTACAAATAATCAATGATGATAATTAGTCACTTTGGCCTAGATTTTAGAGGAAAAACATATCATTTGACCTTAGTTGACGGCACTTGTGCCTTGTGTAGATGAATTTTTGTCTACATTGACAGTACAAAGCATCTCTATACTGTACCTTATACTAAAACAGGCTGTAACTACCAACTGTTAAACTTACATTAACTGTACCTGCTGTATATGGAAAAGGTGACTATGGCCAATGTTTCTAAACTTGTGAGTCTAAAAGGGCTCCTCAATCCATACTTCGACATCAGTGGCCCGATCTTCAAAGGTGCAGAGCCCAGGGAGCTCCCATTGACTTCTATGGGATTTGCAGGTACCTGGCAACTTTGAAAATCAAGACACTTTTATTTAAGTGTCTAAATATGGATTGATTATCCTAAATATAGGAACCCAAGTTTAAAAATGTTAGACCGTTATCTCCTTATTATCCTGTAACTTGTTCAGACAAAAACATTTGTATATATGTCAGTTCACCTAGCCCTGTGCACAGTTAGATTTGATCAATTCATTACCTCATAAAGCACAATCAATTTGTGATCTAGTCACTTTTTGATCCATGTCAGCCTCTTATCTAACCATGGCCAAGCACAAAGTAGGTCTGCCCAGGGTTTGTAATTAACTTTTGGGAAGTTCTGATATCCCTGCTTTAACTAATTTGGCTTTATCTGTTATAATCACTACATTTGAAAAATTTTGGTTTACACATTCTGCTAGTAGGTCACCCTGGTGGGGGAGTGGCACTATAGATGAAAAAAAGAATTGAGTCAAATATAGTAAAACTTAAATGGATCAAACGGTACCATAGAATCTCTATGGATAGGAATTCCATGCTTGAATAATAAGAATATAGCAGCAGGAATATACTACTGACCGCCTGACCAGAATGTTGACTGCAATTTTTGCCCCTCTCTGAACTTTTTTGAATTCTAATATATTGCTGTTAAGCAAATTAAAGGTTCATGGGATAAAAGAGAATGTCCACTTGTGGATCAATAACCTCTTAAAAGATAGGAAATGAAGGGTAAAAATAAACTGTCAGTAGATAAAGGGGTCCCCAAGGATCTGTCTGAAGTCAGTGTTCTTTAACATATTCATAAGAGTTACAAAGGGATCTTACAAAACTGGTGACTGGGCAACAAAATGGCAGATGAAGTTCAGTGCTGATAAATGCAAAGTAATGCACATTGAAAAACATAATCCCAACTATACATACCCAATAATGGGGTCTAAATTAACTATTACAACTGAAGAAATAAATCTTGGCGTCATCATGGATAGTTGTATGAAAACATCTGCTCAATATGCAGCAGGAGTGGGAAAAAAAAAACTAACCAATATTTGGAACCGTTAGGAAAGGGATAAATAGTAAGACAGAAAATATTATAATGCTACTCTATAAATCCTTCGTATACCCACACTTTGAGTACTGTGTGAATTTCTGGTCCCCTCATCTCAAAAAAAGATATATTAGAATTCAAAAAAGTTCAGGGAGGGGCAACAAAAATGATTATGGGTATGGAACAGCTTTCATAAAAGGAGAGGTTAAAAAGGCTGAGTCTGTTCATCTTGGAAAAGAGATGACTGAGGGAACTATGATAGAAGTCTATAAAATCATGAATGGTGTAGCGAAAGTGAATAAGGAAGTGTTATTTACCCCTTCACTTAACACACAAACCGGGGGTCACCCAATGAAATTAATAGGTAGCAGGTTTAAAACAAACATAAGGAAATACTACTTCACACAATGCATAGTCAACCTGTGAAACTCTTTGGCAGGGGATGTTGTGAAGGCCAAAATTATAATTGGGTTTGAAAAATCATTACTTATGTTCATGGAGCATAGGTCCATCAATGGCTATTAGCCAAGATGGTCAGAGATGAAACCCCATGCTCTGGGGTTCCCAAAACTCTGACTGCTAGAAGCTGGGACTGGACAACAGAGGATGGATCATTCAATAAATTGGCCTGTTCTATTCACCCCCTCTGAAGCGTCTGGCACCAGCTACTGTTGGAAGATAAGATACTGATCTAGAGATCATTGGTCTGACCCAATATGCCCATTCTCAGAGTGGAACTAGCTGGCCTTGGGCTGACTTTGTGTAAATTCTGCACTCTTTTAAACATTCTGTAGTAGTAAATATTTGCTTTGAGGGAGAGAAAAAGAATTCAATTTTGTTGTTGGCATCAGAGATTGAAATCTACATACTGTATTAACATGCACTTATTGTATATAGCAGCTTTCAGAGGATCTCAAAGCATAGTATAACAGTGCGTATTCATCGTCATGTTCCCATTATGCCTCTGGTGTTTAGAGCAGTGACAGAGCTCCTCCACTCCTGTCTGTTTCTGGCAAGTCTTTCAATGGTTCCCTGGCTGTGCCCCAGGTTTTTCAGCTCAGCTTTCACAGCTCTTCACCATTTTGTTTTCCAGCAGCCTCATTTTCACTTGCCTTCAGGTGTCCATCTTATTGCTACTCTGGTGATGGAATCCGTTTCCATCTGAAGCCCATGGCCAATCCATCTCCAACACCTGCTGGCAATGATGGTGCTCAGATCCTCTTGGCTTCACTGTATCAATAGATGTTGGTTTGAGATTGTTCTGGGCCAAAAGATACAGACGATTTTTCTGAGGCAAGTTGTATGGAATGAAGACAGTTTGGACATGTCCTACTTTCTCATTCCCCAGCATTCTGCACTATAGTGTTGAAAGTATGCAGCTTGAGTTTGGTTTTGGTGTTTTATTTTGATGATTTCCAAACTGTATTTAAGCTCCTGAAGGTGTTCCTGGCTTTATTTATTTTTTGTTCCGAATGTCCTGGCTTGTTCCATCATCCTGGCTGATTGTGCTGCCCAAGTATGCCCTCACAGACCAATCCAGCATGGTTGAACCTACCAGGAGCCCGCTGACACAGACTCTGGGGATCATTAGAGCATGCCAGCTGTCCCGCCACCACAGGCACAGACACCAGAGGACATTTTAGAAATGGGGAAATTTAGGCAAATAGAGGAAGATTGTCAAGGTGCTCTGGGCAGCTTGGCATCCAATTCCTGTTGAAAGTCAGTGAGTGTTAGGCACTAAAGTCCCTAACGTGCCTTTTGAAAACATCCTCCATAGAGATTAAGAAGTGACTTGCCAAAAGTCACCGAGAAAGCCAGTGCCAGAGCAGGGAATAGACCCCAGCCCACTCTACTGTTCACTGAGCAGAAAGCGTGTCAGCAAAATATTGTTATTGACCAATGCACCTACAAAAATCTCCAGGGCTAGAGGGAGAAAACACTCCACAAAAAAATGTTGGGCAGCTCATCCCAATCCAAAATATTTCTGAATTGTAATTTCTGTTCTCCTGAATCCAGTGATTACTATTAGGATACCAGCCACGAGTCTTTGTGTGCAATAGGGTTTGTGAGTTATTTTTGTATTTGCTTTCGGCAGTGCTGTGCTGCATACAGATGTTATTTTCTGAAGATATAATTTATTTTGAGAGACAGAGTGTAATGCTCGAGAGATTACATAATAAAAAAAAAATCCTCCTACATGGGAATGATTGTGGACTTGTGGGAAACATAGCGGATACCAGCACCCTCACTCTCAGCTGCATTTTTCTTGTATACTTGGTGCAGTAGCTCAGATGTGCTCCATTTTTACATGCCTTTCCTTTGCTAAATGAACAGTTGTTTTTCTTTTTCTATTAGCTACCAGATCTCATTTGATGTGTGGTTAAATGACCTTGATTCTTTTTGTTTTGATTGTATATTAATATTTTGTTAGATACACTAATCGAACAAAGGCTGAGGGGAGATAAGATTGCTCTCTATAAATACATCAGAGGATAAACACCAGGGACGGAAAGGACTTAATTAAGTTAATGGTCAATGCTGGCACAAGAAAAATACCTCCAACAACCAGAGATGGGACACTAGAAGGGGAGGGCTCTGAGTTACCACAGTGAATTCTTTCCCAGGCCTATGGCCGGCTGGTCTTGCCCATATGCTCAGGGTCTAACTGGTTGCCATATTTGGGGTTGGGAAGGAATGTTGCTCCACCTCAGATTGGCGGAGACTCTGAGGAATGTTTGCCTTCCTCTGAACTGTGAGGTATGGGTCACTTGCTGGTTTGAACTAGAGTAAATGGTGGATTCTCTGTAACTTGAAGTCTTTAAATCAAGATTTGAGGATTTCAGTAACTCAGCCAGAGGTAATGGGTCTCTTACAGGAGTGGATAGTGGCGATTCTGTGGCGTGCCATGTTCAGGAGGTCAGACTCATGAGGGTCCCTTCAGGCCTTAAACTCTGAGTCTAAGGTCACACAGGTCAGTGATGGAATCAGGAAAGAATTCTGGTCTCCTGATTCCCAATCCAGAACTCTATCCACTAGACCAAGTTGCCTTGCAATAGACAAGTTGAAGTCTCGTCTGTGAAAGCCACAAGAGCTGCCCAGTTTCATAGTTGAAATGTCAGCTCAAGGTTGAAATGGGACTTTGAACAGCCACCCCTTCATTGTTAAAAGAGGGACAGCTTGTCAATGGCTATTTAACAATACTTATCTGTGCCTATGTTTTGTTTCACTTCCTATTATAAAAGCTTGTGCATTTTCAGAATTCCCAGTTCACAGCTGAAATCGGAGAGCTACTCTGTAAACTCACCTTGCGCTTGCTGCCTTATGCAGGATAAGGGAGTTTCTGCCAATATAGCTTAACCATCTCCCCAAATGACATTAGTTAAGCTGCCAGAGCACTCTTCTGTTGGCACAGTTGTATCTATATAGGGTTTTGCCAGCATAGCTGTGATGGCTACAGATGTAGATTTTTGTTTCTTTCTCTCCCCCACCTTCTAGCTGATGTAGCTATGTTGCCAAAACTTTGGCTCCGTCTACACTACACACCACTGGCAGAAGCATGTAGGGTAGGCATAGCTGCATGCTGCAGTAAAAAACAAGTTGCATCTACATCTACACTGTGGTGTGTAGCTACATGTCAGCGAAAGGCTGTGACAGGGTGGAAAAGCCTTTCCCTGTTGCCTCATAGATTATTAGGGTTGGAAGGGACCTCAAAAGATCATCTAGTCTAACCCCCTGCTCAAAGCAGGACCAATCCCCAAATTCCTAAATGATCTCCTCAGGTACTGAACTCACAACCCTGGGTTTAGCAGGTCAATGCTCAAACCACTGAGCTATTCCTGCCCCTGGAAAGGAGGAGGAGGAAGAGGTGGTGGTGGTGGTGGTGCAATTAGTGCTTCTGGGTCACACAAGGAGCCCACACCACCAGGTACAGATACCTGTCCCCAGCCTCTCTCCTAGGTTTTTACCTGCTTCCTCCCCACTGCCAGGGCCTTTCTCCTCTGCTGGAGTCTTTTCCTGTGGTGAGGGAAGGCTCTGGTAGCAGGGAGCTGGTGGAGTTTTTCCCTGTGGTGCAGAAGAGCTCCAGGGGTGAGGAGCGGGCGGTGTCTTTTCTTGCAGATAGGAAAGGTTCCAGTAGAAGGGAGGCAGTGTAGACAGGGAGACATGGTTTGGGTAAATCAAGATCTGTGTAGCGTATGTACTTGCATACATACTGGCGTGTGCGTCTCTACTCACCGAAGCTGTCTCTCACAGGCTACACTGCTGTTTATACCCATGCTAAGGGGGCTATGTGAATATGTACTCTACACGCTGCTGAAAGAAGCATGCAGTCTAGTGTGATAGACCCAGGCTAGCTGGGTACAACAGAGTACTAGAAGGCAGCTATACTGGCCACTGGATTAGCAGTTTTCTGTTTGCTGACTGACCAGAGCAGGGGCTGCTCCAGACTAATAAGAACACCTGACTCTAATTAACCTGCAGAGAGTCAGGTGAGTCCACTAAGGTCATGTGACCACCTGACTCTAATTAAGGCCCTTTTGATACTATCAAAGGGCTCACTCCAGTCAGGCTGGGAAGAGCCAGGGAGTCAGAGGAGAGGAAGTGCGGCTGAAGGGCTGGTTAATGAAGACACCCTCAAACCATTGGTAAGGGAGCCCTAAGGTAAAGGTGAAGAAGGGAGAAGCAGCAGAGCTGTCGGGAAGTGGCCCAGGGAAATGTAGCAACTCTGGCAGTGAAAGGTTGGCTGCCAACAGCTGCTACCATTAGGGTCCCTGGGCCAGAACCCGGAGTAGAGGGTGGGCCCAGGTTCCCCCCCAACCTGTCACTGCAGAAACACCTCCTGGGAAGGAAGACAGGCCCCTGTCAGGCCAGGAGGCTAAATTGTTCTGAAATAAGCCCTAGGGACAACAGAGACTCTGGGAGTTCTCTCACCAACCTCCTTGCTGGCCTATGATGAAAAGGGCTCAGTAGACTGTAACCCTGGCCCTAGAGAGAGAAGGGCTACGTGGAGGGTCACAGTGAGCCATTGAGGCTAGCATAAACCGCCTAGAAGTGCGGGACTCACAGGGACAAGGTCAGAGCTCTGCCACAGTAGATATACCTTTTATAGTATAGTTTAAACCTTATTCAAGTTTCTAATGCTTAGAATACTTGCTAGATCAATGAGGTGGAAGTCACGTAGTGACTAATGTATTGAAACCTTCAGTGTTTTAGGTATCTTTATAGAATTTTATAGAAAAAAATAGAGATTATGCAAATGTATAAAATCTTCAGGGGATGTACAGTATCTGCACAGATCCATACCCGGTTGTTTTAAATAGTTTTACCAACAGGAAGATAGTTGGAGTAGCTGGACAGAGATTAATGAAGGAAAAAACAATTAATAGATAATCTTGAAGGAAAGAGTAACTCTAATTTTTCATTGAAGGCTAGTAATCATTTTCCTTTCAAAGCACTCCTAGTGGTATAGGAACACAATTATTCTTCAGCCAAATCAGTGAGAACATAGAGTAAACAAATCTGTGCACAGTACAGCTATAAAGATCAACTCCCATTAAAGTCAGCGGAAGTCTTTTTTTCAAAGCTGTTTAATGGATTGTAGATCAGGCACTGAGGGCTCAATTCACAAAGGGATTTAGGAACCTATAGGGGCAGTTAGATGTCAATGATATTCTCAAAAACACCACTCAGCTGCCACCTAATTCTGTAGGTACCTACATTTCTGCCCATGGGCATGAGCACTGCTGCCCTGACACCTCTGAGCTGCTTGGTGCCCTTGTGCACACCTAAGACCTGGTGGGATCCTTTGGCCAGTTGTGGAGCTGCGCCCTAAGCCTCACTACTTTGCGCTGCATTTTGCTCCTGGCTAACACTATTTTTAATTGTGTAGCTCTCTCTCCTATTTCTCACCAATTTCCAGTTAGTTGGGATTAATTCCCTGGTAGCCCACATTTAAACATTAGGTACCTGAGTAATTCCCAATGTAACACTACCATTAAAGCCATCACTGATGTCTTCCATCCTCCGCCTTTCTTTTTTTCCCTTCCTCTCATCCTTTTTGATTCTTTTGCTGGCCTCTTTACATCTGCTTGTTGTTTGATGCTCTGTCCACCATGATTTCACTCTGACTTGTTAATTAAAGCCCTTTCCACTTTTCCTTTGTCTCTCTTTCCTCAGTGTGTTTCTTCCCTGTTACCATTGACTTTTTCTGTCT
>NC_133771.1:87550222-87561272 GCF_003597395.2 Chelonoidis abingdonii
GCCCAACAGCTAGACTAGAGCCAATCAACAATTTTAAGCATCATTTTCATTCTCAGTGACCCAGAATTAGTAAAGTTTGACTACATTTATTTCTGAAGCATTTTGGCTGTAGAGCAGTGTTGTTATTTGTCAGGTCAGGTAGCTAATGGACACAGATAAGTAAAGACTGTCTACTCGCTCAAGTCATATCTACCTCATCTATCATTGTTGCTCTGGTAAGGTCTTGGCAGGGTCCAGCCTTTCTACTGAGATACCCACATCAGGGAAATCAGGATTTGGGCTTCTCCACATCTTTTAAAGCTCAGTTTCCTCCTATGTATCTGGGACAGCTGATACATATTATTCTTTCCCCTAATAGAGTAGTTTCAGAGACTCACTAAGCAAACTGTTAAGGCTCAGCTATCTTACTTAACCTATAAATTACAGACAGAGCAGTTGTTGTACCGAACCTGCTTTAATTTTCCCTATTGATTTCTTCAGTGTTAGCCCTAATTTTGGGGGGTTCTTTTACTGAGATGGTCGGGTCCAAATTCATACCTGAAATATTGACTTCAGGAGGAGTTGGGCCGCCTTATTCCAGGCCTAAACATGGCCCATACTCACATGGTAGCTGGTGCTACTGCTTTTCATAACACTGCTCCCATTTCCCTCCCTTTAGGGTTTGTCTGTAGCAGCATTTTACAAAATATTTTTCTTCAGCGTGTACTGATAAATGTGATCTGTGAAACTCAGCCCAGGAAATTTTCTTTTGTACTTCTCCCAGGAAAGGTAACTGAAGCCAAATGGAAACAGGGAGACAAATTAAGATGTGTCTATGCGGATTATGTCTGATTGCATTTCTTATTCCTCAGGGAGCCTGCCATTCAAGGCACATGCTGTCAGCTTCAGACTAGCATTTGAAAGCAACCTCTGAATTATTCCTGTATGTGAGCTTTGCAAGTCAAGTGTATGTAGTTTATTTTACAAAATAATAATGAGTGGATTCAAGTCTCATGGTTTAATCACACAGGACCAGTTGGCAATACAAAACCTTTTCAGCACTGAGTACCCCAAATTTACTGACACTGGCTCCCTAATTTTTTTAAATGATTTTTCTGTAGTTAGTTGGCTAGTCTATAGAGAATTTTGGTATTCAGAGCTGTGGAAAAGAAATGTGTCCTATTCAATACTCAATCCACCACCACTTGATTCAGCAGGCACGTGTCAAAATGTACTATCCTTTTTGTTGTCTGTCTACATGTATGCTCTCCTTCCATGCCATATAAATGGCAACCCAGTTCTGTCACAGATGACAGTGAGTTCTTTCTTCATGTGGAATACAGGATGTCTGTTTGTCCATTTGAATCAGACCCACGTTATGGGATTCCACAGTACAGGATGTGCATCCAGGACTGCCCTCCTTTCCAGGATATTTGCATGAAGTTTAGATTCCTGGAGAAATTAAGTGCGGAGCCCTGGCTCTTATCTGTGGGGTGGATGCAACGATCTGTACTACAGTCTGGTCCAGAGGAATTCAGAAGTCCTTTCAGCATTCTAAACTATCCCTGCCATCTAGCTGTGGGGTGACACAGTGTGCTCTGTGATCATTGAGCCTTCTTCACATAGTGGCATGTCAACAAGATATATTAAGAGGTTAAAATTATATCCAATATTTATACCATGGAGCTTACCAATACCTTTTCCATCCCTTTTCTCTGACAATGGTTAAACTATACTGTAAGGATATATAATTAGAAAAAATACCATATTCCAGATATGAATTCACTCCCACCTAAAGAGGAACTATACCTCCTTGTTCTGTAACTAAGAAACAGTTACTTACTGTCAGTCTTCAAGATGTGATGCAGACATGTATTCCACTTAAAGATGTGCATGCCCAGCACACCAGGACTGGATAATTTTATCTTGCAGTACCCATAAAGGGTGGCTGAGTGCACCTCAGGGCCATAGTCCCTCCCCTGGCCATCTGAGGCAGCGCTGCCCTAACTCTCCTCAATTCCTTCACACTGAATGCCCAGAGATTAAACTCTGATGCAGAGGGAATGAAGGGTGGGTCATCCAATGCATGTCTGCATCACATCTCAAAGAACTATCGTTCCAATAAGTAACTATTTCTTCTTCTTTGAGTAGATGCAGCCTTGCATTGGACGACCCTAACAGAACTTGCATCCACACTGAAAGATGCGGTAATGGCATATTGGTTTGTAAATGTATGTGTGGACAACCATGTAGCAGCCCTGCAAATGTCCATTATTGAGACGTCACTGGGGAACACTATTGATGTTGCTTGTGCTTTCATAGAATGAGCTTGCATTTGCTGAGGGGGCATAGACAAAGTTAGTTCATAGGTAGTTTTGATACAGGACATTATCCATCTAGAGATAGTCTGTGAAGAGACCACTTGCCCCTTCTTACAATCTGCATATAACACAAATAGGCAAGGTGAAGCATGAAACACTTTAGTCCTGTCCAGATAGAAGGCCAGAAATCGCCTGATGTCTAATGGAGATGCTTCTCCTCTAGAGATTAATGTAACTTAGGAAAGAACACAGGTAAATATACTGCCTGGGTCAAATGAAACTAGAACCACACCTAAAATTTGTGTCCACAGTAGTTTGATAAAGTCACTTCGTCCTTAGAGAATGGTGTACAAAGATGCTCTGCAACTCAGAATCCCCTAGTGGGGATGTTACTACCAGGAACACAGTTTTTTTTGCAGCAAAAATGGAAAGGGACAAAATGTCAGGGGCTCTGATGGAGGTCCCATTAAAGCTGCTAGGACCATGTTAAGGTCCCGCAGAGGAACCACTCTTGGACAGGAGGATGGAGAGACAAAGTAGCCCTTTTAAGAATCTTATTACCACGGTCCTGGAAAAAACTGATCTTCCCTGACGGGGGGATAAAATATTGATGTCGCTGCCAGATGACTCTCAGTGAACTAACAACTAGCAAGTCCTGACAACTGAAGGTGCAGCAGGTACTCTATTCAGGGCAACTTGGAAGCCAGCATCAGTTGAATTCTGCAGGTCAATGAAAACATCGAAAACCACTTCCATTTTGCCAAATAGGCCATTCTATTAGAGGGCTTTCTACAGTTGAGTAGGACCTATTGAACTGCCACTGAACACGACTCTTCCTCCTCATCTAGTCACGAAGCAGCCATCCCATGAGATGCAGGGTGCTGAGTGAGGCATGCAAGGTGCGACCGTGATTCTTTGAGAGTACATTAGGACGGAGAGGAAGGGATATGGAAGGCTGAACTGACCGTGTGAGGAGGTCAGGTAACTAGCACTGCCTCGGCCACATTGGGACAATGATAATGAGCTTGACCTGATCAGTCTTCAGCTTGAGGATGACCTGTGGGATGACTGAGATCGGGGGAAAGCATACAGGAGAGTTGACTGCCCAATGAAATGGAAAGCATCAGACAGGGACCCTGCACTGAGGCCCCCTCGAGTGGAACAGATGCCATTTCCTGTTGTTCCTCATGGCAAACAGGTGAATCATTGGAATGTCCCAAGCCACAAAGATGACCCAGAGGACACTTGAGGTTCAGGGAAAAATTCCTGCTGAGATGGTCCATGAGCTGATTCTGGATCCCGGGCAAGTGGTCAGCTATAGGAGCAATACTCTCCTCAGTGCAGAATTGCCACAATTTGACTGCCTCTTGGGAGAGCTCTCTGGAGTGTGCTCCCCCTTGCATGGTCACATAATACACTGAGGTGGTAATGTAGATAAGTATGAGCCCCTCATATAGTCCAGAAAAGCATGACATGAATTATAGATGGCCTGAAACTCCAGCACATTGATATTCAGTGAGTTCTCCTGCTCCGGCCACAGAGCTTGAACTTTCAGTGACCCCAGATGTGTTCCCCAGGGAGAGAGGTCTTGGCTGGTAAGGGCCAGACAAAGGGAACACCAGAAAAACATTTTCTGGAAGCATCCACCACTGCAAGGTTTCCAGGACCAGTGGAGAGAGACAGACCAATCTGTCCAAGGAGTTAAGTCAGACAATAAACTGTCCTGAGCCACATTTGAAGGGGTAAAGAAACAACCTTGCAAACTGGACCACCTGGGTGCAAGTGGATGTGGCTACAGAGCCTCAGGTACATCCACGCTATTGTTGAAGGCTGAGGCAAAGGTGACAAATCGCCTGAAAACAGTCAGCAAAAATGCTCTTGAACTCGTAGAGTCTATTAGCACCCCAATGAACTTGATTATTTTGAGTGGGAACCAAAGTTGATTTTCTGGTGTTTAAGATCAGATCCAACTGGTCAAGCAAGTTCAGCGTAATGTCAATATGAGAGAGAACTTCCCCTTCCCCTCAGTAGCCAGTTATCCAGGTATGAGAAGATGTGAATTCCTTCCCTTCTGAGGTATGCTGTCACCATGACCATGAATTGGTAAAAACCCAGGGGCAGAAGAGAGACTGAAGGGAAGCACCATATACTGAAAGTGGCGCTCTGCTATGACAAACAGAGAATTTTCTGTGGCTTGACAAAATTGCCATGTGAAAGTGGGCATCCTGAAGGTCCTGAGCAGCAAACCAGTCATTCTGAGACAACATGGGGAAGACAGGCAATAGAATGACCATGCAGAAATTCATATATCTGATATATTTGTTTCGGCCATGGAGATTTGTGATGAGGCGGTTCTGGCAGGACCCAACTGAGAATGCCAATTCAGGACCAACTGCTCAAACAGGGCAGTCACAGCCCAAGGCTGGGGTTTTTCCACCTCTAAGGCAAACCAAAGCCAGCAAGACAAAAATGACGTCAGTTTCACTCCACTGGCTAACCACAAGTCACATAAGCACATTCCTTAGACACTCCAGTCTCCAGTATCACCACTATGCCACGCCGCCTGGGATGAACAGTTATGAAAACCAACACCCCAGTAAGAAAAAGGTTCTCGACCAAAGGACCAAGCCCAGACCAGTCAATATACCTCAGATCTACCCACAATCACCTGCTTTCTGCCAATCTTTGATCTAAACTAAACTTTATTCTAAGGGAAAAGATAGAGACGAGAGCTAGAATGGTTAAATGGAACAATTACATAAGTAATGGCAAAGTTCTAGTCAGGCTTGTAGCATGATGGAGTAAACTGCAGGTCACATTCAAGTCTCTGAGAACATCCCGCGCTGACTGGGTCATCAGTCCCTGTGAGATCTTCAGCTTGTAGCAGTCCTCAGAGGTAGGAAGCAGGATTGAAGACAAGATGGAGATGACGCATCAGCCTGATATAGGCACTTCCCGTATAAGAACATTCTTTGTTCTTACTGTGGAAAATGTACAGCAAATGGAGTTTTTGGTGAATTTCACAGTCACAAGAACAAAGAATCGTGGTGCATTCCCCTGTATACTTTTGCCCTGAGTAATGGCGCCTCTTGCCTTCCCTTTTCTGCTTACCAATGGGGTCAGTTGTGTAGCTGATGGTCCTTAATGGACCATCAAGCAGGCTAAGCAGAGCTAACACCAACTTTTCTGGGGTGTTTCCCAGAACTGCGGCACCAAATTGAAATACAGATAGTATACTGTCAATACTTAACTTCAACTACAAAATGATACAGACAGCATAATCATAACCAGTAACCCATAACCTGGTCTGAGACACCTGATATGACCCCCTTTTACATAGGATTTGGTGCCACTACAGGACCTTGGTTGCAAACCATGTTCTATATGGTCCCATTTTATATCAATAACATCACAAGATTGAGAATGGGTCTTACTCTTTCCTTGGATTTGGGCACCAGAAAGTACTGAGAATAGAAGACCTAACCCCACTGTACCAGCGGAACCACCTCCAGCATTCCCAAAGCCAGTAGAAAGTGGACCTGCTCAAGGAGCCGTATTTTGTGAGAGAGGTCCCTGAAGAGGCACAGGGAGGAAGGGGAGAGGAATGGATGGCAACTGGATGGCATAGCCCTATTTGACAATGCTTAGGACCCAACTGTTAGCAGTGACTGAACCCAAGCATTGTAAAAGTGAGTCAGCCTGTCCCCAAATGGAAGGGATGGGGAGAATGGAGTGATGACTGGAACACTAGTTCTGACCAAGGAGTCAAACTAGGTACTTGAGGAGTGCCAGGGAAGGAGTGTCAACTGCCCAGACCCTAGATCCAAATGCCTCCTCCTCTGGGGCCTATGCCCCTTTCTGTGGTCACACTATCTTGTGGGAGAGAGAAGCTGCCCAAAATGTGCACTGCGGATGATACTGCTGCTGCTGTTGACCACTGTAGTGGCACCACTGCACTGCCAACATATGCACCTCCCAAGGACTGTAGGATAGCCCTACAGTCCTTGAAGGAGTGCAAAGTCTCATTCATCTTTGTCTGAGAAAAGGAATTGGCTGTCAAAAGGCAAATCCTGTATGGCCTGTTGTACATGGGGAGCAGTGCCTGAATTCTGCAGCCAGGAAGCCCTTCTTGTGGTCATCGCCAAGGCCAAGACTGGCCGAGGAATCCACAATGTCCAGCACACACTGCAACAAATTCTTAGCTACCAAGCAGCCTTCGATAACAAATGCCCAAAATTCCTCCCTTGAGGCTTTGTGCAGCTGGTCCACAAACTTAGACAGAGTTGTCCAGTTCATGAAGTTATATTTGGACAGCAACGCCTACTGGTTAGCAGTGCCCATCTGTTAGGAAGGGAAGAAGAGGTGTAAATCTTCCTACCCTTCAAGTCCATCCATTTAGAGTCCTTATCTTTGGGTGTAGACTTAACTCTGCCCTACCGGGCTGTATCACTGACTAAAGTTACGACCAGGGAGTTTGGGGATGGATGCGAGTAATAACCCTCAAACCCCTGCACCAACACAAAGTGGCATTTCTCCGTGTGCTTCACAGTAGGTGGTACCGAAGCGAGCATGCTTCAGAGAACCTTAGCAGGCTCAAGGAGAGCATGATTGATAGGGAGGGCCACTCCCAGGGCAAATGGCTGCATGATGTCCAACAACTTATGGATATTCTCTTGCAGGAACTCCACTTGAATACCCAGGGAAGCAGTCACGTGCCACAAAGGTCCAGGTATGCCTTGAAAGCCTCTGGTACTGAAGAAGAGGAAGAGCCAGGCACTGCAGAATTGTCCAGGGACAGAGACGAAGAAGTTAACTGTTCCAGAACTGGGTCCTTTTCCAGGACTGATGGACTTCGATGGGATGACTGTGAAGGCTCCATGAGGGGAAGGTTCACAGTGCCTGGGCCTGCATGGAATCAAGTCACTGCCACAGGCCTGCTCAGTGGGCTTAGAATGACTTGAGGAGTGGGACCTTTGTAACAGAGGGGAGTCCCATGACAAGTGTCAATTCTGGTACCCCTTGTGCTCTAGGAGCAATCCCTGATGTGAGTTAGGCAATGGAGAACAGGAGGAAGATCCCTACCTGGATGTCGGAGTCCTGGGTTTCAGAGGATAAAGATGGAGCCAGCCCTGAGAGGGTGCAAGCAACTGGTCTGATTCAGCTGGAGCCCAAAATGAAGAAAGAACTGGCACCAATGGTGGAAATGGTACCGCGAACTGAGTATGCCTCTGCTGTTTCCAGTTGTAGAAGTAGTGTTGAACTCCCAAAGTGGGCAGCAGTATCAAGGTGACTAATGGTACCTAAGTGAGGGGCAGTGACTGCCACCACATTAACATTGGCAGCATCAACAGTACGGGTGCTGAAGAGGTTCC
This sequence comes from Chelonoidis abingdonii, assembly GCF_003597395.2. Taxonomy (NCBI): domain Eukaryota; kingdom Metazoa; phylum Chordata; order Testudines; family Testudinidae; genus Chelonoidis; species Chelonoidis abingdonii. The sequence goes on from NC_133771.1 coordinate 87,557,895, forward strand.
TGGTGCTGAGGAAGGACTTTGGCCCAGCTCAGCCCTGCTTCCACTGAGTGTGGAAGGGAAACATCAGGATTTGGTGCTGATGGCCCCACAGGTTCAGGGGCTTGCCCAGTCAATGGAGCTATAAACAATGCAGCCCTGGGCCAAGGGAGATTGGGATAGAAAGGCAGAGAAGGTCCACTGCTGCCTGATATGCTGCCAGTATTGCTCTCATCAGTACTAGACTCAATGGATGACCCAGGCCCAGAACAAGAGTCAATGGTATGGAGTCTGACTTCCCACCATGGTAGTGTTTGAGTGGACCTACTCCTGTGCACCGGCATTCACACCATGCCAGTCTGTGATCTTTCTGGAGGAGGCAGACAAGTCCCCATGTGACCTGGAGTGGCCATGATCAGTCTTGCATGACCTTTTCCTTGCCACACTTGATGGGCAGCAACTTCTCAGTCTCTTCAGAGAGGTACCAGTTGGAGGATGCGAAGTGGCAGCACTCTCAGAACCTGAGGGTGACCTCCAACCCAGTGTAGGCATTGGTGCTGAAGCAGGCTGCATGGCCTGTTCAAGCAGGTGCTGCTTTAGATGAAGATATCTTGCAACCTGAGACTGTTTCATGAATGATTTGCAAACTGAACACTGCTCCTTGAAGTGGGCTTTGCTTAAGCACAGCAAGCATTGGGTGTGGGGAATATTCCCCCACACAATGGTGAGGGCATCACCAGGGAAATAAACAAAATCTAACACACACTATACCAAGGGTACTAATTAACTATATATAACTAGAAAAAGTCACTAAGAAAGAGAGGTTGCAAGAACACAAACCATACAGAGCTCCAACTCCAGCCACTAGTGGTAAGATGGAAGTGAGGGGGGTCAGGGCAGCACTGCCCCATATAGCCAGGAGATGTGGCAATGAGAGACAAAAGCAGCCCCTCTATGGGTATTATGAGACAAAAGTCTCTGGCTCTGGTGCATTGGGCGCGCTCATACCTAGGTGGAATACATGGTTGCATCTACTTGAAGAACTCTGAATTGAGTCCAAAATTGCATTGGCTTTTGTGTATATGGATGTGGCTGACATGCAGTATAAATTAGATAGCATGACACATGATTTTGCAATAGCATCTAGTTCTCTTTGTTTTGTTTCACAGGTTTCTCCCTCAACGAACATATTGTTTTGATTATTGCCCCCCCCCCCATGTACCATAGGTACTTCTGAAAATTTAACCCAAGTTACTGAGAAGCATAAGTAGTCTTTTTTTATAAGTGATTTAGGCACTTTTGAAAATCTTGCCCTTCAGCTCCTAAGTAATGCCAGAAAAAAGACGACTTTATTAAAAAAGCAACAGCTAAGAACATTTACCATTTATTAAACCAAACTGTTATTTTTAACAGTTACATAAGTTACACAGCATGTTTAAGTCAGAAGATTTCACACAGAAAAAAATTTAAACTTTTGTATGCAGGCAAAATAGTACCACACGATATGTACCTGGGAGGGAGGGGGAAACCTCTAAACATTCAAATAAGGCCATAATTATTTAAAAAACAACAATAAAACAATAAAAGCCCCCAAAGATCCTTTTTTTCCTTTCATTGTGTTCAGTGCTGCTAACTATATGTATCTTCTTAGTGTACAGATGTATATTTTGATAGCTAGGTTTTTAAAAACATTTATCAAAAATGGAATAAGGCTCATTAGTACATACAGCTGCCCTTGGAATTTCAATCTCAGTTACCTTCATTAACTTAAAATTCACAAAGTGCACAGTTAAGATATGCCAAAATATTGAAACTGCTACTCTACCAACAGCTGCCCATGCTTAATACTTAGTGGTCTACTGGAACAAAATATGTTCTTTCAAGAAAAGAAAAGCCACTGTAAAACATTTAGTTTCAAAGATGTGCTAGTAGTTTACAAGAAAACGGAAAAGTAGAAAAACATGGATTAATGATGCGTAGTGTAAAGAAAAAAAATACAAAACCCACTAGAAATGACCATCAAATGTTTTCAAAGAACAATCACCACAATGGACATTAGCATTCAGTGTATATCAATGTATCTATTCTACTCCAACCAATCCACTTCATCAAACTCTGAATCATCTTCTGAGTCACTGTATTCCACAGCAATGCGGCGAGACAATATAGTGGCAACATCATTCTCAATGCGCTCATGTTTAGCTTCTTGTTCACGCTGCTCTTCGACTTTGCGTAGCTGAATACCTAAATCACAAACATAATAATCATTCTTTGTTCTTCTGCATAATACTCTTACCCACAGCTCTCAAATTGATCGAGAACACTGCCTGTCAGAGACGTAATTAATATTATATCCATTTTAAGAAAAAATTGCTGTACTAGGTCAGAAGTCCATCTAATCCACTATCCTGCCTTTGAAAGTAGCTCGTAGCAGATGTTTGAGAAATAAACCCTAAAAACCTTACTCTGCAGCAACACTACAATAACTATATGATTATGATCAAAACATTTCAGTAGCTGTGTTCCCAGATTAAACTGATTTTTAAATACAGTTTTTTCGTATATTTTTTCTCTTCGTGGTTTCACTTAAGGTTGCTTGGGTACCTTAACATACTTGGATTGCCTTTAAGGAAAAGATGGTTACTCACTTTTGTAACTGTTGTTCTTCTAGATGTGTTGCTCATATCCATTCCAATTACGTGTGCGCACGCCACGTGCACGTTTGCTGGAAGATTTTTACCCTAGCAACACTCGGTGGGTCGGCTGGGCGCCGCCTGGAGTGGCACCGCTCTCTCGAAGCCACACTCACGTGATGGGGCAACAGTGCATTCCTGGAATCCGCTAGACGCGCTCGGACTTTTATATTGAGCGGACAAAACCCTTTCAAAATGCCCTAACTCTTTGTCGGGTAGCAGACCGATGAAAGGCCTACCTGGTTCCTGTCAGAAGAATCTCATCTTGGGTGGGCGTGCTCCGCACTTATTCTGATTTGGCTCATCTTTCCCAAGCCACATCACCGCGCATTCTACCAGGCTCAGGCTTCATTGCTGCCTTCCTGGCTTGTGTACCTATTCAGGGAGATATGTCGCCGCAGCTACCTGGGTCTCAGTCCACACCTTTGCTTCAACATTAATGCTCTGTGTCAACAGTCCAGAAGATGATGCAGCCTTTGGCTCAGTTTTGCATTCTGCAACATCCCGACCCCACCGCCTAGGTAAGGTGGATACCTAATTGGAACGATATGACAAGCACTCGAGAAGAAGAGACGGTTACTCACCTTGTACCGTTGTTTTTGAGATGTGTTGCTCAGATCCCTTCCCACCCCGTCCTTCCACTGTGGCAGTAGCAGCAGAAGGAACTGAGGGGCAGTTGGGTCGGCAGGGGTGATATATCCGATGCCAT
>NC_133771.1:87562406-87688549 GCF_003597395.2 Chelonoidis abingdonii
GCCTGGCACGCCAGGCGGACTGCTCTCAGTTCTCGGACATTTATGTGTAATGCCAGCTCCTGAGATGACCAGAGGCCTTGAGTACGAAGGTGTCCGAGGTGAGCACCCCAGCCGAGAGACGATGCGTCCGTAGTCAGGGACATTGACGGCTGAGGCGGATGGAACGGCAGCCCTGTACACACCAGGGAGGGAGTTAGCCACCAGTCTAGGGAGCGTAGGGTGCTCGGGGGAATGGTGACTATCATGTCTATTGGGTCCCTGCCTGGGTAGTATACCGAGTTGAGCCAAGCTTGGAGAGGACAGAGGCGGAGTCTGGTGTATTTGGTTATGAATGTGCAGGCAGCCATGTGACCCAGGAGACTGAGAAAAGTGCGAGCTGAGGTTATCGGGAAATTCTGTAGACCTCGGATAATTGTTGCCATCGCCTGAAACCGTGGCTGCGGTAAGCAGGCCCTGGCTAGACTGGAGTCCAGGATAGCTCCTATGAAGTCTAACCTCTGCGTGGGAATCAGAGTGGATTTTTCTATATTGATCATCAGGCCTAGATGTGTGAATAGGTCCTTGACGATGTCCACATGCTGGGTGACTTGTGTCTCGGAGGCCCCTCGGATGAGCCAATTGTCCAGATACGGAAAAACGTGTATCCGACGTCGGTGGAGATAGGCGGCGACTACGGCCATACACTTTGTAAATACCCTTGGGGCTGTAGAAAGGCCAAAGGGCAGGACTGTAAACTGGAAGTGCTGACGGTTGGCTACGAAGCAGAGGTACCTCCTGTGTGGAGGAAAAATGGCAATGTGAAAGTACGCGTCCTTCATATCGAGGGCGGCATACCAGTCTCCAGGATCCAAGGACGGGATAATGGTCCCCAGGGATACCATGTGGAACTTCAACTTTGTCATAAACTGGTTGAGTCCTTGCAGGTCTAGGATAGGTCTGAGACCTCCCTTCGACTTGGGGATTAGGAAATAATGGGAGTAAAATCCCTTGCCCCTTTCGTCCTTTGGTACCTCCTCTTTAGCTCCCATGGCGAGGAGCGTCCGCACCTCTTGCAAGATGAATTGCTCGTGAGAGGGGTCCCTGAAGAGGGATGGGGGGCTAGAAGGTGGGAGGGCAGGGTTGAAATAAATTGGAGGTGGTACCCATACTCCACCATGCGTAGGACCCAGCGATCTGAAGTTAACTGGGACCACGCCGGGAGGAAGTAGGAGAGACGGTTGGAGAAGGGAGGAGAAGGATTCTGGCCTGTAAGTGGTACGCCGCTCTCGGGTGCACCTTCAAAAGTTTGTCTTCAGTCTGGCTGGTGGTTTCGAGGGACCTTGATTTTGGCCCCCTTGGGGTCCTGACTGTCGTCTACTACCACCTCGGCTGCGCTGCCTGCCAAAGTCCTGTCTTTGTCTAGGTGCAGAATATGGGCAGTGAGGCTGGAGACGGAAAGGCCTACGTTGGGTCACCGGCGTACGCATGCTGAGAGAGCGCATTATGACCCTGTTGTCCTTCAGGCTTTGGAGCCTGGGGTCAGTCTTTTCTGAGAAGAGACCTTTACCATCAAATGGCAAGTCCTGAATGGTATACTGCAGCTCCGGTGGGAGACTTGAAACCTGAAGCCATGAGATGTGCCTCATGGCAACACCCGAGGCCAGAGTCCTGGCTGCTGAGTCGGCTGCATCCAACGAGGCTGGAGGGAAGTTCTGGCCACCTTTTTCCCTTCCTCCAAGAGGGCAGCGAACTCTTGGTGGGAGTCTTGAGGGAGTAGCTCCGTAAACTTACCCACATCCGCCCAGGTGTTTGTAATTATAGTGGCTAAGCAGGGCTTGTTGATTTGCCACCCCGGAGCTGTAAGGCGCCTGCTGAGTACACTTTGTGGCCGAGTAAGTCCATTTGCCTAAGCTCCTTCGATTTCGGGGCTGGTGCCTGCTGGCCATGGTGTTTTCTCTCATTAACAGACTGGACAACTAGTGAGCAGGGAGGAGGATGACATACAAGTACTCGTACCCTTTAGAGGGCACCATGTATTTTACACTCGACTCCCTTGGCCGCAGGAGGGATAGAGGCTGGAGACTGCCATAGTATCAGCATTGGCCTGGATGGTCCTGAATAAACGGTAGGCCACTCTAGTGGGGGCATCCGCCAAACAGAATGTCCACTACTGGGGTCCTCTACCTCCGGGACCTCCTCCACCTGGAGGTTCATATTGAGTGCTACCCTCCTCAGGAGGTCCTGATGGGCTCTCAGGTCGATTGGAGGAGGGCCGGAGGAGGATGTTCCTGCCACTGCCTCATCTGGAGAAGAGGAAGAGGAGATGCTTGGGACGGGAGCGGGTCCTGTGTGGCCTCTTGCTCTTGGGCGACCTCCTGCTCCAGTGGAACCTGGGAGTCTGGTGGGTGAACTGGGGCTTCCTCCGTAGCAGTCGGAGGGGACGGCTAACTGTCGCCTCTGGCACTGGTGCTCTAATGGACAGAGCGGGATGGAACTACTGGGTGGTATCACGCCCCAGGTGTCTCAGAAAGACCCTGATGGGGGCCTTGACTCCGGGCCGAGTCTCTTTGGAAGACTCTGTGTGGGCAACATCGGAATTGAGGTCCTGTGCATAAAGAAGCTGTCCACATGGGACGACAACTGCATCGTGTGTCGGGAGGCGCCATAGAGGGGACTGAAAAGCCCTGGCAGAAGGTCCTGTCTCTAGTGACATTCGCTCTAGCTCGCAGCACCAGAGACCCTGTACCTGGGGAGCATTACCACAGTACCGAGGAATGAAGATCGGGACCGTGCGACCGGAGCGGTCTGGGAGGTTGACCGAGTCTCAAGGCTTCGACGTCGCGGAGCGGCACGAGTCACGGTGCATGGAAGGCAGTGCTGGGAGCTGGAGTGGTGGAGAGTAGGGCCGGTGAACGGGATACCTGAATGGTGCCGGAGTGCGACTGGTATCGAGGAGGAGAAAACGGTTGCCCGGGACCTGTGAGCGGCATCGGGGAAGGCGCCGACTGGGAACCTAGATACAATCTGCGGGACAGTGATCGTGAACGGGTGCTGCTCCTGCTGTGCTGAAAAGAGGAAGGTCGTATCAATGGCAGGCGTCGCAAATAGACTGTATTACCGCACGGCAGTGCCGGGGTATGAGGGCAGCAATCGACTCGTGTCATGCAATCAGATCCCTCGCCATTGAAGAAATGCTATCCAGTATGCGATGGAAATAGTAAGCCCAACCATGGCTAAGCGCTGGGGAGCTGACAGCACTCGGACTTGACGGCCCTTGGTGGACCAGAATCCGACAGTGCCCATCGTCGGTCTGCCAGCAGCAGGTGTCGTGCTAGGGCAATCCGACTTAACGAGCTCTCTGGCTGCGGTGCAGGTGGCACGGAAGCAGCAGAGAGTCTAGGCTTCTGACCTCAGGGAGAAGGAGTTGTGCCGAGTCAACTTTGGTGCGGTGAGGCCGTGCCGTGAGCAAGGCCTTGGCAACTCACCGGCGCGGTCCAAGTGCCCGAGGAGGATGCTCCCTGCCCGCCAGATTGACCAGAGTGTGCCGAAGGTGGAGCGGTAAGAGCCGACCTCCATGAGGGAGCTGTATTATTAGCCCGAAAGTCCCGCTCCTTTTTTGGTTCACGGCTTCAAAAGCCTTGCAAAAGGCACACTTATCTGCCAGGTGAATTCCTCCGCGAGCACTTAGAGCAGGAGTCGTGTGGATCTGGGATCTCCTGTCGGCATCGGCTTGTGACAGGCCGAGCACGGTTTGAAACCTGGTGAACCGGGCATGGGCCCCGGCACCGGGTGTGGGGAAGGGGCTAATCCCCGAACTCCTCTTAACTATAACACTAACTATGAACGATAAAAATTAACTATAACTATATAACTTTGAACTATATACACAAAAATAACTAGAGAACTATGAGTAGCTAGGGATGTGGAGGTCAGTAAAACCGCACTCCACTGTTCCAATGACCGACACGGGCAGTAAGAAGGAACTGAGGGGTGGTTGGGTTGGCAGGGGTATATATCTGACGCCACAGCAGTGCCACTCCAGGGGGCGCCCAGCCGACCCACCGAGTGTTGCTAGAGTAAAAATCTTCCGGTGAATGTGCACGCGGTGCGCGCACACCTAATTGGAATCGATATGAGCAAGCACTTGAAGAAGAACCTCAGTTCCCCCAGCAAGGCTGCCCTGGTGAGTCATACATGACTGGTACCTCCCCATACTGGGGGGGCACCAGCTAAAGTGGAGGACACATGACCTGACACTGTGCCTCTGCGCTCCCCCCTGCCCCATGTTACCTGACAGGGGGTGCTCTGTCCTCCTGCTGTTCTGGCTCCCACCTCTGGCACCTTGGCTGCCCTCTCTGGCAGCCAGGGACGGGCGGGGAGCAGGCCCGAGCCACTCTGGGTCATTGCTCCTTCGCTGGGAGAGAGCTGGCTGGGGAGGGGAAGCAGCGGCTTCCGGGGACAAGGGCCAACTCCGAGCATGCCAGGGAGCAGGGGGGGCTCTGGCTCACTCAGCCACGGTCCTGGGAAGCCCAGCCTGGGCAGGGGGCAGCCTGCCATTGCTACAGCCAGGCACTCTCCCAGACAGTTGCTGTGTTGCACTGGGCAATGTCCCAGCACAGCCAGAAGTAGCTCTGGCCCCACCCCTTCTGCTTCCCACCTGGTTGGCCGCTGGATGGGGGGGGGGACTTGACCCTGCGTGTCCCCCTCGAAGCATTGCCTCTGTCTGTTGTGCAGTGCAGTAGAGGCAGCAGTGCCATGGGAGGCCTTTCAAATCCTGATGTCCAAGGTAGCATGTGGTTATGGACCCTTTAAAAGTAACTTCCTACCATTTAGAAGTCTTGGCACACATGTCCAGTTTTCCTCATGCAAAATAGCTAGAGAAAGGGTGGTGATTGGTAGAGTTACTTCTAATGTCACAAAAGCCTCATTTAAGTTACTGAACCGGTGAGCAGATGTGGACCGTAACTTATATAATCATAACAATCATTAATAACTTTATTTAACTGCAACCTAATCGTTTCCAAGTATATAGTATATGCACAATATATTTCAATGAATTTAACTGAAGAAATTTGAAGGGTTTGCAAGTCTATTGTTAAAATCATTTGGGACAAGAAAAGACTGACAATTATAATATGTCTTACACAGCTCATTTTAAATTTGATTTTAATACGAACTCATTAACTGATTGATCTCAGAAAATTCATTCTGTACTCAAAGAGTAAATGTTAGTTTGGGGAGGCTGAATCCCTGCTTTAAGCAAAAAATGGAGCTCATCCTTAAACTATGGAGTGCCGACGGCTTCCTCCACAACATTAAACAATAAAGATCCTAGTAGGGAGCCTTTGAGCACTCAGTCTTCAACAGGACAAAAGTTTAAAAATCTATTTTTACTCCATTTCCTGTCTCCTAGCCAGGTTTTAATCTGTGACTTGGCTCTACTTTTCACCCCCAGGGTTACTTAGTTTCCTTAATAGTGTCTTCTGTAGGATTTTGTCAAAAGCTTTTAGAAACTCAAATGAATTATGCTAGTGGGCTCTCCTTGTATGCTTTTTTGCTGACCTGCTCAAGTAATTCTAACAGAATAGAAAGGAATGATTTCCTTTTAGATAATTCATGCTAGTTATTAGATGTAGGTGTTCTATACCTGTGTTTTTAGTTAAGTATCAGAGGGGTAGCCGTGTTAGTCTGGTTCAGTTGGAAAAGCAGCAGAGAATCCTGTGACACCGTATAGACTAACAGACATTTTGGAGCATGAGCTTTGGTGGGTGAATACCCACTTCGTTGGATCTGACGAAGTGGGTATTCACCCACGAAAGCTCATGCTCCAAAACGTCTGTTAGTCTATAAGGTGCCACAAGATTCTTTGCTGTGTTTTTAGTTGTCACGTCAATCCATTTACTGGTACTAGAGCAACGCTAACTAGTCTGATTCCCAGGATCATCCCTACCAGTTTTTGTACAGATATATTTATCATTAGTTACCATCCAGTTCTCTGGTATAGTGGCTTACTTCACAGAAAGATTGCATTTGTTTTAAAGCACCTCAATTACTTCATTCTGAAGTTCCTTCAGAACCCTTTGATTTATACTGTTAGTCCTGTTGGTTGAGTAAATTGAGGTATAAAGAGGTTAACGTGATTTGCAGCAGGGAATACAACCCAGGAATCTCTCCCCTCTCACTTCTCTGCTCTAATCACTAGAAAACACTTGCTTATTGTAAACCATGTTATATCTCTAAGTACAAATTCTGCTCTGTATGTTTAAGAGGATGCAGGGAAGCCTCTCCCACGGTACCTAAAAACACTGGAGAAGGATTCCAACTGGTGTTCAGGGCAGTACTAGAAGAGATCCTATAACCATGCACCAGCACCCCACAGTCCTAAGGGTTCATGGTTAGACCACCAGTTCACATGTTGTGATGTGAAGCATGTGCAAGATAGGAGAGCATCTGTAAGGTGCTGCCCCAGAAGGCTCCCCCATCCCCTTTGCTCTCCTGCCTTATATTGGCAAGAGGGTTCTGGGACCCACTGTTCCACTAGGCAGCTCAGGGTTACAAAACAAAACAAAACTCTTACTACACTCCTGATAGGTGCAATTATGAGCTGAAAAAAATTCGTCTACTTGGCAAGCTGCATATTGTACAGAATACAAAGCAGCACCAGATTTAACATACTCTTGTCAAATCTTTTTTCCAGAAGTGTAAATTATTCCATCCATTAAAAGTACATTGGTTTTATTAAACTGCTGAGACCAACTTCTGTTGTTCTTTTAGTGGCCAAATGTTACCTTTTCGTATTGCTTCCAGTAGAACACTTCTGGCATCGCTGATTACAGGTAGAGTTGATGGGTGGCGTTTGGGTTCAGGAGCAGGAATCACTTGGGATGGTGGAGATGGAGGCATTAGTGGAGCATGAGGGCCAGGAACAATGGTTGTGGGAGGATGAGAGAGGGTGGCAACTGAGACAGGAGATGAGGGTCGAATGCCAGGGGGAGGCAGTGGAGGAGGTGGAGGGGGAGGAGGAAGTCCTTGCACTTCAGCTTGTGGAACTGGCTGAACTGGTACAGTTTCACATACTTGGGCAGCTCTAGTGACTGGAGGAGAGGGCTGTGCTAGAGGTGGTGCAATTGGAGGAGGAGCTGGATGAAGAACTCCAGGAGCAATCTGGAGAGGAGCTGGTGGAGGTGGCACTGCTGGTGCTTGCAAAACAGCTGCTGGAGGTGGTGGTGGTGGAGGTATGGGTGGAGGAGGGGTGGAAGTCATTGCAGCTCTCAATGAAGAAGTGGACAAAGCAGATGGAAGAGGAGGAGGAGGAGGGGGGGGTGTGGGGCTCACAAACACTGGTGTCCTGCCTGTTGCTGGTGACTGAGGACGATTTTCTATCAAACCTGTGGTGGAGCTGAAATACACAATAGTAGGGCAAGTTATTAAAACCACAAAGTGGAAAAACTGGCTAATATAATTATATTCACTTTTTTTTTGCTTGTTAATATTTAAGACCAGTAATTAGGGTTATAAAAAAGCTAAATTTGCCCAGTCTAAAGGCACAGTATAGTTTTTCATTGTTTGGGTAGAACATACATCAGCCTTTTTCTTGCTAGCCTATAAATGTACTCAGGCAAATACCCGAGTTTATTTCTCTTATCTAAGATTTCCTACAGTAAGTAAAATTTTCCCTACACATAGTAGTAAAGCCAGAGATTTATTCAAAGTATGAGGAGAAGCTAGTAGAATGTGGCAGTCTTGATTTCACTGCAGATTTGACAAAACGCAAAGAAGGTACCAATGTGAGATTTGTAAAGATAGCTACAGCACTCGACCCAAGATTTAAGAACCAGAAATGCCTTCCAAAATCTGAGTGAGACAAGGTGTGGAACATGCATAAACTACAGAACCGGAACCACCTTCTGTTGGTGGCCTCTGACTCAGATGATGAAAATGAACATGTCATCAGCATGTTTATCGTTTTTACAGTGCAAATATTTGTAATTAAAATAATATAAAATAAGCACTGTACACTTTGTATTCTGTTATATTTGAAAATGTAGAAAAATCCAAAAATATTTATATAAATGTATTAACTGTACAATTAAAACTGATTTATTGCAGTTATTTTTTAAATCTCACAATTAATCATTTTTTTTAATTGTTTGAAAGCCCTATTCTAAAGGGACTATTTTTACGGAATGGTTAACTAGATAAAATGACTTTGAAACTGAGAGATGGTTTAAGTTCATTGACAGGTCCAGTGGTACCGTACAAGATCAGTCATGCATAGCTACAGAGGAGTATATCTACACATAAGACAGTCCTGTCTAGTTCAGTGACCTTTTCAGACCTCAAAGAGACAAAAGATGACTGTAAATGTTATTTTTTAAAGTACAAGCTGCTAGAGGAATTTCTCAATCAGAATACTCAGGTAGGAAAATGTAACACTCATAAAAGACGGTTACTCCCCTTTGTAACTGTTGTTCTTCGAGATGTGTTGCTCATATCCATTCCAGTAGGTGTGCGTGCGCCACGTGCACGTTCATTGGAGACTTTTACCCTAGCAACACTCGGTGGGCCGGCAGGGCGCCCCCTGGAGTGGCGCCGCCATGGCACCGGATATATCCCCCTGCCGGCCCGCTGCTCCTCAGTTCCTTCTTGCCGGCTACTCCGACAGTGGGGAAGGAGGGCGGGTGTGGAATGGATATGAGCAACACATCTCGAAGAACAACAGTTACAAAGGTGAGTAACTGTCTTTTCTTCTTCGAGTGCTTGCTCATATCCATTCCAGTAGGTGATTCCCAAGCCTTACCTAGGCGGTGGGGTCGGAGCGAGACGTTGCGGAATGTAAGATCGCTGAGCCAAAGGCGGCATCTTCTCTCGATTGCTCAACCAGTGCGTAGTGAGATGTGAAAGTATGCACTGACGACCAGGTAGCTGCCCGCATATTTCCTGGATGGGAATGTGGGCCAGGAAAGCTGTGGACGAGGCTTGGGCCCGAGTAGAGTGGGCGGTGAGATGGCCAATCGGGATGTGGGCCAAGTCATAGCACGTCCAGATACAGGACGTCACCCATGATGAGAGCCTCTGAGAGGATATAGGCATACCCTTCATATGCTCCGCCACTGTTATAAATAGCTGGGGCGAGTGTCTAAAGGATTTCGTCCTCTGGATGTAAAAGGCGAGGGTCCGGCGGACATCCAGGGTGTGTAGCTGTTGGTCCCTGCACGATGCATGTGGCTTCAGGAAGAAGACCGGTAGAAAAATGTCCTGATTAATATGGAAGGCAGACACCACCTTGGGAAGGAAAGCCGGGTGTGGTCGTAGCTGTACCTTATCTTTGTGGAAGATAGTGTATGGGGGGTCTACCACTAAAGCCCGGAGCTCAGATACCCGTCTGGCCGAGGTGACAGCGACCAGGAAGGCCGTCTTCCAGGACAGGTACAGCAGCGAGCAAGTGGCTAATGGCTCGAAGGGAGGGGCCGTGAGCCTAGTTAGTACCAGGTTGAGATCCCGGGAAGGGGGCTTAACCGGGGGGTAGAGTCACTCCAAGCCCTTAAGGAACCTCGAAACTATTGGGTGAGAAAAAACGGAACTGCCTGACTCTCCAGGATGGAAGGTGGAGATTGCGGCTAGATGCACCCTTACTGAGGAGAGTGCTAAGTCTTGTTCCTTGAGGTACAATAGGTAGTCTAAGACAACTGGGACTGAAATGGCTTCAGGAACGAGGGTACGCTGTGCACACCAATGAGAGAACCGTTTCCACTTGACGAGATATGTCACCCGCGTGGAGGATTTCCTGCTTCCCAAGAGGATCCGCTGAACCTCGGTGGAGCAGCAGAGCTCAGACTGGTTTAACCAGCCAGTAGCCACGCTGTCAGGTGCAGGGACTGAAGGTCTGGGTGGTGAAGCCTGCCGAAGTCCTGCGTTATAAGTTCCGGGCAGAGTGGCAGTGGTATTGGAGTCGTTAGGGATAGGTCGAGCAGCATGCTGTACCAGTGCTGCCTCGGCCATGCCAGAGCAATTAGGATCAGCCTGGCTCTGTCCCTGCGGAGCTTGAGCAGGACTCTGTGGACTAAGGGAAAGGGTGGAAAGGCATAAAGTAGACGCCCTGTCCAGGGGATTAGGAACACGTCCGAAAGGGAGCCCGGGGAGCGACCCTGCAGGGAGCAGAACACCTGGCATTTCCTGTTCTCCCTGGAGGCAAATAGGTCTATCTGGGGAAAGCCCCACTTCCGGAATACAGAAAGCAGAATGTCCGGACGGATGGACCATTCGTGGGACAGGAAGGACCTGCTCAGGTGATCTGCAAGAGAGTTCCGGACCCCCGGGAGAAAGGAGGCTATCAGGTTATCGACTGGGCTATACAGAAGTCCCACAGTCAAATCGCCTCTTGGCAAAAGGGGGAAGATCGTGTCCCTCCTTGCTTGTTTTATGTAATACATGGCCGTTGTGTTGTCCGTGAAAATCGCAACACAACGGCCCTGTAGATGTTGCCGGAAAGCCTGGCACGCCAGTCGGACCGCTCTCAGTTCACGGACATTGATATGAAGCCTCAGTTCTTGCAAGGACCAAAGGCCCTGGATGCGAAGGTGCCCTAAGTGTGCACCCCAGCCCAGAGAGGAAGCGTCTGTTGTTAGAGACACCGAAGGCTGAGGCAGATGGAACGGTCGACTGGCACACACCAGGGAGGGCGTCAGCCACCAGTTGAGGGAGCCCAGCACATTTGACAGGATCGTGATTATCATGTCCAGGGCGTCCCTGCGTGGATGATAGACTGAGGCAAGCCAGGTCTGAAGAGGGCGCATGCGCAGTCTTGCGTGCTTCGTCACGAAAGTGCACGCAGCCATGTGACCGAGTAGCGCGAGGGCGGTGCAGACAGAGGTTGTTGGGAAGGTTTGTAGCCCTTGGATGAGGGAGACTATAGACTGGAACCTCTGGGGAGGCAAACTGGCTGTTGCAAGATTGGAGTCCAGCATTGCCCCTATGAATTCTATTTTCTGCGTAGGAAGCAGAATGGATTTGTCTAGATTGATGATCAGACCTAGATGGGAGAACAGGTCCTTGATGATGTTTACGTGTGCGGTAACCTGAGCCTCGGAGGTCCCTCGAATAAGCCAGTCGTCGAGATATGGGAAAACATGAATTCGACGACGATGGAGGTAGGCAGCGACTACCGCCATACACTTCATGAACCTCGAGGGGCCGAGGAGAGGCCGAAGGGAAGAACCGCAAATTGGTAGTGTTGACGATTTACCACAAAGCGAAGAAACCTTCTGTGCGGAGGGTAAATCGCTATACGGAAATATGGGTCCCTCATGTCGAGAGCAGCCTACCAATCTCCGGGATCCAGGGAAAGGATGATGTTTCCCAGGGATACCATGCGGAACTTGAACTTCCTGATGAACTTGTTCAGAGCTCGCAGGTCCAGGATGGGCCTGAGGCCACCTTTCGCCTTGGGAATTAGGAATTATCTGGAATAGAACCCTCTGCCCCTTAGGTCCTCTGGAACCTCCTCTATAGCTCCCAACGCGAGGAGCCTCGAAACTTCCTGCAGCAGGAGTTGCTCGTGAGAGGGGTCCCTGAAGAGGGACGAGGAGGGAGGGTGGGACGGAGGGGTCGAAACAAACTGAAGACAGTAGCCACACTCCACCGTGCTGAGGACCCAGCGGTCCGATGTTAGCTGGGACCATGCAGGGCAGAATGCGGCAAGGCGGTTGGTGAACTGAAAAGGATCCTGGGAGGTAATTGGTACAGTGCTCTCGGGCGCACCCTCAAAAGTTTGGCTTCGGTCCCACCGGTGGTTTGGTAGGGCCGGAGTTGTTACCCCCCTGAGGGCCAGACTGGCGTCTACGAGAGGTCCGGCATCTCCTCCTGGAGAAGTCCTGTCTTGGTCGAGGTGGGGGATAGCGGCGCTGTGGTTGGGATCGGAAGGATCGTCTCTGAGTCTGCGGCGTATGCATTCCCAGCGAACGCATGATTACACGGTTGTCCTTCAGACTCTGAAGGCGGGGGTCTGTCTTCTGGGAGAAAAGGCCCTGACCGCATAGCAATCCCAGAGGTGACAGTTCTAGCTGCCAAATTAGCGACGTCCAGGGAGGCCTGGAGGGAGGTCCTTGCAACCTTTTTCCCCTCCTCCAGGAGAGCTGAGAACTCTTGATGGGAGACCTGCGGGACAAGCTCTACAAATTTTCCTACTGCCTCCCAGGTGTTATAATTGTATCTACTCAGGAGGGCTTGCTGATTCGCCACCCTGAGCTGGAGGCCTCCCGCGGAGTAGATCTTCCTTCCCAACAAATCCATGCGCCTGGCCTCCCTCGATTTAGGTGCAGGGGCTTGTTGCCCATGGTGCTCCCGTTCGTTGACGGATTGAACCACTAACAAACAAGGAGGAGGGTGTACATATAGGTACTCGTACCCCTTGGATGGAACCATATACTTGCGCTCGACCCTCTTGGCTGTAGGTGGAACGGATGCCGAGGTTTGCCAGATTGTATCTGCCTGAGCCTGTACGGAGCGAATGAAGGGGAGGGCCACCCTTGTGGGAGCCTCCGTCGACAATATGCTGACCACTGGGTCATCCACTTCAGGAACTTCCTCCATGGGTAAGTTTATGTTGAGCGTGACGCAGCGGAGGTGGTCCTGGTGAGACCTAAGGTCAATTGGGGGCGGTCCAGATGTGGACGTCCTCACCACTGCCTCATCGGGGGAAGAGAAGGAAGAGACCCCAGGGACCAAGGGGTCTTGGAGTGACTCCTGGTCCTGTGGAACGTCCTGGGGTGGCTCTTGCAGGTCCGTGGCCTGAGTTGGGGATTGTTCCGTACCCGCTGGAGGAGGTCTGCTCACCGTGGACTCTGGTGCCCGATGCTCAGAAGGGGTGGAGTGCAGTGGTGGGCGTTGGCCACCTTGGCTCTGGTGGTAGGCCCAAGGTGTCCAAAAGGGCCACTGATGAGGACCTTGCTGGTTGTCCGATTCTCCGTATGATGCCATCTTGGCATGGGAGGAGACCGATGGTTGATGAGAAGGCCATGGTGGGGTGGAGACCGTGGGATGAGAGTCTCTGCATCCACTGGAACCATCCCTACGCGGTGCCGGGGAGCGGCACTGAGAGTCCTGACGGTGCCGAGAGTGCGACCGGGACCTGCGACCAGCGCGGTGCCGGGAGGTTGACCAGTGCCGGGAATTGCCGTGCTGAGATCGACTGTGGGAAGCACTGTGCCACGAGTGATGTCGAGATCTGGAGCGGTGCCGGTGGTATCTGGACGGTGACTGGGACCTCGAGCGGTACCGCGAGTACGTCCGGTATCTCAATGAGGAACGGTACCGGGACTGCGAGCAGCTGCGGGACCGGGATCGATGGCGGGACCTGGACCGGGACCTGGACCGACGAAGTCCCATGGAACCGGGCCAAGAAGGTCTTACAAGGGCCGGCTTGCCTATGGACTGAGGGACCCGCACCGGCGGTGCCGGGGGTCGAGGCAGCTCAGGCTCCATGAGGGCAATCAGGCCCCGTGCTGCAGAGAACGTCTCCGGAGTGGAAGGCACGATGAGCTCAACCACGGCACGCGCCGGGGAGCTGGTAGGCACCGGACTCGATGGCTTTTCCGATGCCGGAATCAACAGTGCGGCGGACATCGGTGCCGCGGCAGCTGACAGTGCCGGGCGGTCCGGCTTGGCTAAGCGCTCCAACTGCAGTGTGGATATAGCGGCCGCAGGAGGCTTGCGCTTCTTGCTCTGAGGTGAGAGCGAGCGGTGCTGGGTAGAAGCTGGTGCCGGAGATGGCTGGTGACTCAGAGTCTTCGCAGAAGGTGTACGCTCCGGTGCCGAGGAGGCACTTGTTCCCGGTGCCGCAGACAGTGCCAAGGATGGGGGAGTCAACGCCGCCTCCATCAATAACTGATTCAGGCGAACGTCTCGCTCTTTTTTGGTCCGGGGCTTGAACGCCTTACAGATACGGCACTTATCTGTCAGATGAGACTTGCCCAAGCACTTAAGGCAGGAGTCGTGCGGGTCTCCTGTGGGCATCGGCCTACGACAGGCCGCGCACGGTTTGAAGCCCGGTGAGCCGGGCATGGGCCCGGTACTGGGGCAGGGGAAGGGGCCAACCCCCAATCCCTGTAAACTATCTACAAATTACTACTAGAACAATAACTAACTACAGTTGAAAATTCAAACTATATATACAATACAAGAGAAAAACGAGTGAATTGCTAGGGAGGTGGAGAACAGATAACTGCGCTCCACAGTTCCAACGACTGACACGGGCGGTAAGAAGGAACTGAGGAGCAGCGGGCTGGCAGGGGTATATATCCGGTGCCATGGCGGCGCCACTCCAGGCCGGCCCACCGAGTGTTGCTAGGGTAAAAGTCTCAGACGAACGTGCACGCAGCGCACGCACACCTACTGGAATGGATATGAGCAAGCACTCGAAGAAGAACAAATGTTAACCCAATAAAAGAGGTATATTTCTGTGTATGTTCCTTGGATAGTGAAATACTTTCATTTGGACAGAGATGAAAATATTATGCTGACGTAACAACATAATCTAGATTTACTCTTGCATATTCCAGATGAAGATAAGGGGAACCCTATAAAAATCTAATCCATAAAGTATGACTTTGCTTGGATATGAAGTTATGTGGAAAAATACTGTCAGGATGATTGGTTTAGATTCTAACACTGGATGGAATATTGGGATACAAAGACATAAAGAAGCAGAAAAATAAACTAAGAGAGAAATGTCTATAATTTAATCTATTTTGTAGACTACTGTCTGTCAATGGTTTTCAAAGTTATTTGATTGCACCCCCGCTCTCTGTCTGTAGTTTATACCCCCCCCTCACCACACAAGTACATATACCGATTAAAAAAAAATTAATGTGCAACTCTGACTAAATACTAAAACCAGTAAGCCATTGATTCAAACAGAGCCAACAAAAGAAAATAAGAGCAAAAGGAAAACTGTGACTGTGGTCGAAACTTACAATTAAATGTGCAGACTGCATTGTAGCAAATGGAATAACATACAGATAGTAACAAACGACTTTGTACAATGCTATGCAAGCTGAACCGAAATCTGTCAAAATGAACGGTGCCATCTGAGAACCTGATATGTCTGGAGGGATCAGATTTGCTAGTCATTTATTGCTATGGGTAAAATACGCACAGTCCGTTTCCCCCCCTTAAAGCTTCTCATGACCCCTAGAATACATTGCACACACCCTGCCCAGCTCAGCCCTCCACCCAGTCTGAGAACCTCTGGTCTATGTTGCTCTCTGGGCTGAAATCAAGTACAATGATGATACTGCTTGCTTCTTCAAAGCAAAGTCTTGCATATCTGTACCTTTTTCAGAGATGTACGTCAGTTTATTGTTGGAAAGTTGTTCCAAACCGGACTCCTTACCTAATACAAGGAGGTATGGGTTTCACATCCCCTGCACCATGCATTGGTGGAGGGGGTGGTGGCTCATGTGGTCTGACCAACACTCGCTCCTCAGCTCTGCTCAAAAGTTCAGTCATCTGACTATAAGGTAATGCAGAAAGGGAGTAGGATCCATCCATATGATCCACATATGGCTGAGGTCTGAGAAAAAACAAAAGTACATTTTCCACTTAAAAACTGTCTTGCTGATGATCACAGACACATGCATTAGTAGAAATCATTCATTACTTAGCTTAGCTACTGTATTATACTTCAGTTTGATCTCTGACTTAAATTCCCTCTCTGCACAAGAGATGCCAATCGAACTGTGGTTTTTAATCTTGTTTCTTTTCCCTTTCTGCCCTATTGCAGTTCAAACGTTAAACGGTTTTCCATTGGTAAACCATACAATTCCTATAGTATGTTTCTGTGATGTTAGTGTTTATTATTCAGACTTTACTGAATTAAACAAATATAACAGTGTTATTAGGAACAGGTTTACAGTATGAAACAGTCATGTGCCTGTAGTGGTTTGTGATTCAAAATCTTTTCATACGCAAACATTGTTTTACTACTTTCCTAAATTGTATAGCAATACATCACATATTGTAGTACTTCAAACAGTTTTATAAAACAATTTATCAAGGCATTACTGCGTTTGACTGTCTTGTGGCCACACAACATAAAGTAGAGTTGACCTGATCTCCTCCCAAATGCAATGTTGCAAGCTAATATACTTCAACAAGGTAACTTAAAGTGTACTACAATGTTGGATGAGTTATCTTCATTTTACTGCTACAACAGCTTAAAATACTTCAATCTACTGTTAAAATCAACCCCTGCTTTTGTCTTAAAGATCAGATCCAATACCAATTTAGAAATGTTTACAGATGTAACTGTTTAATTAAAATGTTGATAAAGATCACAATTTCTCTGAAGTCAGAAGAAAAGTGTTTGCAGAACACTTTCTAACTGCTGGTGGTTCCACTGTAGGTTTCTGGATAGTGCTCATGACTGTAATGTCTAAGCACAGTATTAGATAGTCACTGTAGATCCTTGGGGCTCTGGGGTTTCAAGTGGTTCTGCAATCACTCTGCTGTGGAATTGGGCACACACTTGCATGAGGGATGTGGCAGGGAGGGTGATATACTCCTTATGGGGAGCTAACACATTGGAATACACCTATGTGGTTTTTTTCACAGAGGAGCTGCACTTTAGGGAGGGTTTCATCATAACCTGAGCTGTAAAATACAAATTGAAATGCACTTGAAACCATTTTAGACTTTTCATTCTTCATCATTGTAAGTAGAGTTTTCACTAGGTCAAAGTTCTCAATAGGCAGGTTCTTTATTTCAGGCACAACATCCTGGATCCTACAGTCTGCAGCAGGCAACAACTGTTAATAGAGCTACCAGATAATCTTAAAAACTGTCTTATTTAAAAGGCTGAACAAAAAAACAAGCAACCCCCCCCCCCCAAAAAAAACAACCCCTATTTCTTTTTAATTTTCAAGATAAATGTTATTTGAGTGTCAGCTCTCTTTCCTAGTACAATTCCTCAGTTGGTTACATGCTTTTGGTTTTGCACAAACACCACAGGTATGTCACCTGAAATGCTATCGTCAGCCACCTGCAGAAGTATATTATGAAAAGAGAATTTAGCATGTTAAGGTTTGCAGAAACTTCAATCAAATGTTGGATTCAAGCAAGAGTAAATAAGTTCAGTGATCTCATCCAAGTGGATAATTTGTTCACATCACAAAACC
The DNA here is from genome assembly GCF_003597395.2 of Chelonoidis abingdonii. NCBI lineage: Eukaryota > Metazoa > Chordata > Testudines > Testudinidae > Chelonoidis > Chelonoidis abingdonii. The sequence continues at coordinate 87,579,560 of NC_133771.1, forward strand.
ACCACATAATACTGGCAGTTTCTGCTCAAGTAAATCAGAAGACTAGAATAACAGGGGTTGTTGTAGGTCAGGACTGAAATACAGTGACAAATCTGTGTGCAAGCCTACACCAATAATAATAGACTGATAAATGGGTAACAATGACACACACCTCTGCATCCCCCATAACAATGAATTCCAGAGATATAAATTATTCTTTAAAATGACAAGGTAATAATAAACCCTTTAAAACACCTAGGTGAAAGAACTTCAAAATTCTCTTTTGGTAGAGGCAATTCTGTTATCTCTACTGCATTCTGAGTACTGCACCACACATACAGTCAATTACATCATAAATATATTTAGCCAAGGGTAAGATGAAAGTCTCAAAATAAAGGAAGGAAAGAAACAAAAGAAACCTTGAGTCGAAATGCGAGGCTGGGCCATTAGCAACTTCAATGTGCTTATGTAAGAGATTAGCGTCATCTTCGGCAAGCTCTGGACCTTGGGCTAACTTCTGCCACTCTCGCCGTCTGTCGTGAGGCGCCCTGGGCACTTTTTCCGGTTCATGAGGGCGATCTAGATTCTTCTGCTGTAAGAGTTATGCAAACAAAACTGACAGTCTTTTTAAAGAGGAATGTTTTTAAAATCAGTTACAAAACAGAGAGAGAGAAAATTTGATTCCAGTGCAAGAAAAAAAATTATTCAAACCAGAACAGGAAATGAAGGCGTAACAGAGGGAGACACTTCAGTTTTATATGATACTTAGCTAAAGAATAACCAGATGATGGTACTAAGTTCATTCAAAATCTAAATCTAATCTGGCTTGAAATATGTCTTAAATGAGATTCTGAATCTGCCCCTCACATTTGCATTCTACATGATACCATACTTATGCTATGAAATATGTAGAATATGAATGGCAAAAAATAAGCATGTAACAGTGCTTCCCTTCAGTTTTTTATCCTTTCTTTACAATTCAAATGTTCCTTTCTACCATATTAATGCTAATTTATAGTAAACATTTCTCAAAAAGGTTCCAAGCAACACCCTCTATAAAACTGTTGGGAATTCATATTTTAAAAGAAGACTCCAGAGACATTCTTGGATTCTTGTTGTATTTCTTGTAAGAGCTTTTTTACTGTTGTGAGGAATTCATAACATTTGGTAAACCTGCTGTTAACTATGGTAAGACAGCATTAAAACCCTGGGCTCGTTTAATGGTGTCTTATTTAAAAGGCAAGGAAAAATTGATTGAATTGAATGATGTTGAGCCAGTTTCGATATGCTTGAAAAAACTCTATTTGTCAATGTAAAGAACGGAACTTTTTAAATTGCAGAACCACTGAAGCATCATATGTGCAAGCAAACATAACCCACAACTATATAACTTGGAACATACTACCTTCTGCTTTCTCTTTTCCTTTCTCTTGTCCTCGGTGTCCTGCAACATCTTTTCTTTCCATAGATCAAAGAAATATGAAGGATTGGTGTAAAACTTCAAACCTTCTTTTCCGTCATCTCTGAGGTAAATTTATCAAAATAAAACATACTGTTTATTTGGTAGCACATGCGACTAAATGCTGAGGCAATGTAAAGACAGCTTATTCAGGTAGCTGCAGCCATCATTTTTAAACACACTATTCAGGGTTTTTGCCTCAAGCACATTATCAAAAAAATTATTGCAACACATAAGTTTACCTGAAGCATAATAATTAGATTTAAAATTATACTAAAGATCATTACACATGTTAAAGATAAATAAATAAGCCTCTCTAACATGGATAGCCAGATTGATTTGGAGACTCTCAAAAAACAGAACTGGAAGAAGAAAAGATGATATGTATTTTACAGGGTAAAGTCTACCTCAGTGAGGTCACTTTTTCTCCTGTTGTAGTTTGCTAGAGCATTTTAGGGGTCCTGTTTGACTTATAAGATCTGCAAACAGCTCTATTGAGGCTAGGAATCTAAGATAGACTAATTCTCCTGCTTTTTGTATTAAACCTTTATGCTGGAAAATCTAGACACCTTGCCTCTGAGGATAACACTGTGGGAGCAATATTTTCTGATCTCTCTCTTCCTCTGTATGCTGAGCTTTTATTATTTCAGTTAGTTATTTACACTACTAATATTCTCATGTTGGTGCCTCTAAAACCTTCCTCCCCCATCGTTCCTTCTAGTCAGATCCTTATTTTAGAAATAAGCTTTAATGCTAGTTGTGGGATAATAAGTGTCCTGAATAAATGAATCCACTCGCCCTAAATTGTTTTAAAATGTGACTCTAATTTATCTCCCAAAACAGTAAGTACAAGTTGAGGGACCAGTTTTTCATGTAAATAGGCAGTCAGCATAATTTTAGGGAAGCAACAAACCCTCAGGTCATTTTTTGTACTAACCACAACAGTGTAATGACCTGTTTTTTTTTTTAAATTAGCTTCTTACTAACTGTCATGTTATATTATTATTATCCAATAAATAGAAACCTGTAATGGACTAAAAAGCAATGTCTTTTCCATTTTATTATGTGCTCTTCAGCATCAAATTTGCCTTGAATATCAATGTCACAGGAAGAGAATAATTTCTTTCCAATTAATTTTGCTGTATCAAGTCTTAGAATGAAATGTGGTTTTGACTGTGCTCTGCCAGAAACCACTGAACATGGCAACAATGCGCAATCCTTTTGGAATTATTTCTTCCCTTTTCTCATAGGTGCTATTGTGAAATTGGTCACAGCATATAAGATTCAAGTCACAGGATTCTATACACTATACAGTACTCCTTGGCAGAAACAGAATGCATCTTAAAAGGAATTTAGCTTTAACTTTCCTTCTCTTTTTCAGTAGAAACAGTGTTTAACAAATATGGAGCTTTGATATGACTTTTCTTACCAATGTTAGCTGGGCATAACATTCACATTAGTATTAATGTTGATGGCCAGATTTTGCCGTCCTTACTCCTCAAGTAGTTTAGTTGTTGTGGATGGCACTACTCCAAGACTATGGTACTACTCAACATGAGTAAGGTTGTCAGAATAGTGCTATAAGTTACTGGGGGGGAAAAAAGGGTTTTTTTTTCTGATTTTTTCACACTTACCTGTAAGGGGTGAGTATGTTGAGTGGGGGAGGTTGTTCACAAGTGTCATAAGTCTCCTGCAAAGGAATAGGCAGAGTCTTGCGGTCAAACAGCTGCTGATCTTGAATTGTGGAACTCCGGAAAGCTTTTCTCATTGTAATATCCTGCAATGACACTGAAAGGGGACATCAAAATAAAAAAAGAGTTGCTAACAACACTTGATTTGGTTGTATCTATCTGATTCATTATACTAATGCTGGAAAATCACTGTGAACTTGTAAAGCATTTTATAAGTGGTAAGCATTACTATTAATTATTTATTTGTCATATTAGCACCCCAGTTTTACAGTGGAATAATGTCATATAGCTTTTAGTGATATAGTCAGATAACATGAAAATATGTATTGTATGTTCTGTTGTATTATCAGCGACTTATCACAGGAAACTTTTGCTCACTTGGACTCAGGTTGGTAACAGAATTCTGTTTTCCCTGACAAATTGACTTTATCTCAGCTGGACCACCACCAGCCACAAAAAATGTGGTTCTAGATTTCAGAGGTACCTGCTAAAGTTAACCCATTCCATTTCATGATCCTACGGTACAAAAAGCTGGCTCATCTTAATGTGGGGGCTCTTGCCTTTAGCTCTCCTTAACAGGAATAGAGACAGATTTGCACTCCTAGCATCTGCAGCACTGCCGCTGAAGTCCCACCAAAGACGCAATTTAGCAAAGCACTTAAGCATGTTCAATTGAAATCAATGGAACTTATTGGTAAATAGTTTGCTCTCTTCCATTCCATTCCATGAAACCAGTAAAATATCTTTCTAAACAGATTTCTGAATAAGGATGTGACTTTTCAAGGTAACTTAATTTCTTGTAACTACCAACATACTTTTAAAAGTCTGCTAATGTTTAGTATGCAAGATGCAAATAAAGAGAATGGGCAAGAGCCCCATGTAACAGTGATAAGCTTAAACACTGATTCATAATTAGCATATATGTTTAATAAATCCTTAGCCAATAATCAAGATTAAGGTCAATGTGACATTTTATATTATTATACAACCTTTATGGTTTAAAGAACATCAGGCAGGCTGTGCCACAAGAATTCTTATTAGGAGCCTCAGAAGGTTAATTGAAAAAAATGATGGCCACAGATGACATATGCACTGCAGATTCATGGAATAGTTCAACATCACATCTTTCTCCTTCCCTTATTTCCAAATACTCGTCCCATGGAGTCCAGTTGCCTACTTGGCCTCCCCCCCACCCCCCCGCCAACTAATGTCAGTTTTTCAGATTTGACAAATAAAAGGAGTACAACCTATACCAGCAAGCTGTGGTGTTTTTTCCTCTTCAAAATCATTCTATACTGCAACAAGGCAAATTTAATCTAAGTAATAAAAAGTTGATTTTTGAACAGAACTTTCAGTCCTGTTAATATTTAAACAAACAGATTTGAGTTTCTCCCTTCATCTCCACTAGAAATTTTTTTTTTTTCTGGCAGTCCCGCAGTCTCACGCACACAAGTGCTGGAACAGTTTGGTTCCAGGATCCCTGCTCACACATTCAGAAATGTCACTACAGTCTTTTAAAATAATGATTACAAAGAATGCATATGATTACATTTTAAGGGTTTTCTTCAGTCTGATTTTTGTAGCGTATTAGCTAGGGCTGTCAAGCGATTAAAAAATTAATCGCGATTAATTGCGCAATTAATCGCACTGTTAATAATAGAATACCATTTCTTTAAATATTTTTGGATGTTTTCTACATTTTCAAATATATTGATTTCAATTACAACACAGAATACAAATTGTAGAGTGCTCACTTTATATTTATTTTTGATTACAAGCATTTGCACTGTAAAAACCAACAGAAATAGTATTTTTCAATTCCCCTAATACAAGCACTGTAATGCAATCTCTTTATCAGGAGTTGAACCTACAAATGTAGAATTACCTACAAAAAGCTTCCATTCAAAAATAAAACAATGTAAAATTTTATACCCTGCAAGTCCACACAGTCCTACTTGTTCAGCCAATCACTCAGACAAACAAGTTTGTTTACATTTGCAGAAAATAATACTGCCCACTTCTTGTTTACAATGTAACCTGAAAGTGAGAACAGGAGTTCTCGTGGCACTGTTATAGCTGGCGTCGCAAGATATTTGTGTGACAGATGCACTAAAGATTCATATGTCCCTTCATGCTTCAATCGCCATTCCAGAAGACATGCATCCGTGCTGATGACAGGTTCTGCTCGATAACAATCCAAAGCAGTGTGGACTGACGTGTTCATTTTCATTATCTGAATCAGATCCAACCAACAGAATTATTATTATTATTATTTTTTTTTGTGATTCAGGTTCTGTAGTTTCTGCATTGGAGTGTTGCTCTTTTAAGACTTCCGAAAGCAAGCTCCACACCTCGTCCCTCTCAGATTTTGGAAGACACTTCAGATTCTTAAACATTTGGGTCGACTGCTGTAGCTATCTTTAGAAATCTCACATTGCTACCTTCTTTGCGTTTTGTCAAATTTGCAGTGAAAGTGTTCTTAAAATGAACAACATGTGCTGGGTCATCATCCGAAATGGCTATAACAGAAAATATATGGCAGAATGTGGGTGAAACAGAGCAGGGGACATACAATTCTGCCCAAGGAGTTCAGTCAGAAATTAACGCTTATTTTTTTAATGAGCATCATCAGCATGGAAGCATGTCCTCTGGAATGGTGGCCGAAGCATGAAGGGGTATATTAATGTTTAGCGTATCTGGCATGTAAATACCTTGCAATACCATCTATGAAAGTGCCACGCAAATGCCTGTTCTCACTTTCAGGTGACAGTGTAAATAAGAAGCGGGCAGCATTATCTCCCTTAAATGTAAACAAACTTGTTTGTCTTAGCGATTGGCTGAACAAGAAGTAGGACTGAGTGGACTTGTAGGTTCTGAAGTTTTACACGGTTTTGTTTTTGAGTGCAGTCATGTAACAAAAAGAAATCTACATTTGTAAGCTGCACTTTCACGACAAAGAGATTGCACTACAGTTTACAATACAACACAGAATACAATATAGATGAAATTTTAGAAAAACGTCCAAAATATTTAATACATTTCAATTGGTATTCTTTTGTTTAACAGTGCAATTAAAACTGTGATTAATCGTGATTAATTTTTTTAATTAATCGCTTGAGTTAATGGCTATTAATCAACAGCCCTAGAATTAGCGTATAAAAGCCAATCTACTTGAGGCACTGTCTGCCACCTTACTTCCTTCCCATCGCAGCAATTGAAAACAGTATCACTGGAACAGCTGGTAGTTCCACTGTATAATCACAAGAGGGCAGAAGGCAGGAGTTTTTCCACAAAGGGCCTGCAACTTTGGAATGCTCTCCTTGCTTACCAAATCAATGACATTCTTTGTGAGGCTAAAGATGCTTTTGTTCACTTTGTCTTTTGAGGTTTTATTTTTGGGGGGGTTTTGTGGGGGGGTTCTCCCCTCCACCCCCACTCTGTCTTACGATCTGTGATGAAGTGAGACTGTTCTTAATGTTTCCTCTGAATACTGTGTGGGTGCCTCAGTTTCCCCTATGCATTTCTTAAGTCTCCAGCATGAATAAATGGCTGACACACTGTCTCATGGCAACAAATGGCTGGGGCCCTTCCCCCCTGCAAGGGGATGGCTAAAGGTGAACAAAGAGATCAGGCAACTTCCTGGCCTGGGAAAGAGACAACGGCCAGAAAGGAGAGGCTGGAGGGGGTTTCAGTTTGGAGCTGGCGGGGGATGGGAAGTGAAGGCAGACAGGGTTGTCTGGCTTGCTGGGCCCCAGAATGGACCCGGCTGAGGGGTCCCATTCTCTGTACCTACAAGCTCTGTTTTAAACCGTGTTCTTGTCATCTAATAAACCTCTGTTTTACTGGCTGGCTGAGAGTCACGTCTGACTGCGAAGTGGGGGTGCATGCAGGACCCTCTAGCTTCCTCGGGACCCCGCCTGGGCGAACTCACTGTGAAAAGCGCACAGAGAGGCATATGCTGAATGCGTCAAGGTCAGACCCAGGAAGGTGAAGCCGTGTATGCTTCTTGCCCTGAAGACAGTCTGCTCCAAGGGAAGGAAGCTCCCCAAAGTCCTGACTGGCTTTGTAGGGAGCAGTTCCAGAACATTGCCTGGGAACTCCATGACAGGATCGATTTGGTTATGGGATATTTTATCCCTGTGAAAACCTTGTCTAGTTAGGTGCTCAGAAGCCTTTTCAAGACTTCATGAATAATACTATTACTAACAGACAATCCCAGCTAGATGGAAGTAAAGCAATTTACAATGGCATCAACAGTAATCTTGAATTCCATGAACAATGGAGATCTGAGTTTTAGCGAGGATTCCCATTTTTGCAGACACAATTTTGCATTCAACCATGTATATATTTACCTGCCATGAACTGCAAGTAATTTGCTTGCAAAAAACTGCACTTAAACAGAGGTTGGGGCTAACTTGATCTAAAATCAGGCCTTGAATTATTTCATAAAATTAACTGTTCTGCTTTCAAAGTTCTGTTGAAGATATGTACAACTGTCCGTGTTCAGTGCTGCACAGCACTCCCTTAAAGTCTTAAATGCCCTGCAGGAGTTTAATTTGAAACACATTCTAATAAAAAAATCAGTAAAAATCTGTTTAAACACGTATCTTCAGATAGTAATGAAGGGGTTAATTTGGAACATTTCTGGTCAAATAAAATGCATATAAAATGTTTCTTTGCTTTTGATATCTGGCCTTCATAAAAATATATAAGCACATCTCCTAAAACATTGCCAAATTATTGAGACATGTACTGTTCTATAGCCTCTCTTTTCTATCATCAATTGTCTTGTTAAGTCTTTAGAATGAATGACCTTGTCTTCCACCTTTCCAGGCCTAAAATGTCCAAATCATCAGTCTCCCTCTTCTAGATACAGACCTCCTCTCCCCATTAGTACAGCAACTACACAAGCCTCACAAAAGGGGAAGATCACTCCCCAGGGCAATTAGTTCACAAAGCTCAATAGATTATCTGTCCTCTAAACTTAAGAAGTTATCTGATCTGAGGGCTATTTATATATTGTGAAATTCAAAACTGTTACTCGCATTTCCTTCTTTAACATTCTTTGATCCTGTCATGAAAAAGCAGCCTTTTGGTTCAAAACATTTGACCACATTATGACATCATTAAAGGAAATGGAAGGTCACAAAGCAAAGAATATGTAGATATAGCATACTGTGAAATCATTAGCCTTTGAAAGTCATAACAAGCCTTGCTACACTGCAAGTACAAATAATCCAATATCCAAAATGTTTCATGGATACATTTCTCAGGAAGCACAAACTCACTGTATATGTGGAAATCCCAGTTGTAGTACACAAACAATGAGACTCTCTATATGCTGTTTATTCAACATTTAAATGTCTCTCATTTTACATTAAATGTACTTGCTCATTTGAGGATCTGTATTAATACAATAAGTGCAAGCTTGTCCTGTCCAACTCTATTCCTAGGATTCTGTGAAAAGACCCACTACATCAGCTAATCTTGCTCCCTGCCAATACAGAGTTTCCAAGTAATTTAAAATAGCTCATCCTTTTGACAGGCATTGCCAACATATTGTACGCGAGGTTCTGAAAGAGAGAGATCCTTGTCCATTTATCTTTTCAACTCAAGGAAAAAAATAGAAAAAGCAAGTATTTAAATAGTGGTACTGCAACATATAGTAACTGGGTTTTGTTTGAAACTGCCTCATGAATGAAATAAAAAAATTGGTAACAATATTTTACCACCTGGTAAGCTGCTGCTTAGATTTCACTCTCCTTAGTATCCTTAAAGTATGACCTGCAGTTTAGAGCAATGGATGAGGTATGTAGCATATCAGCATGCTGACAGAAACTAGCTATTCTGATAGAAATAATTTACATTTCAAAGAAATATTAAATCTTGTATTTTATAGCTCACTTTAACAGAAATCTGTTAGGCACTAGAGTTTTTACAGTATTTCCAATGTACAGCTAATGAAAAGATTCTACACCAAAAACATTCCAGAAAAGAGGCTATTCACTTGGAACTGGCAACTATGTCTGTGCAGAGCTACAGGTCTGTGAACTCTTACCTCAGTATTGCACTCCCGACACCATTTAAAACCATGAGTTCTTGAGCGTCACAAGCATGATCCCTTGTGGATCCGAATGCTTTGTGAGAATTTTATATAAACAGTCCATGGACCCAAATGCCCTCAGTTCTCTTCCTCTATTTAAAATCCTGTCCAAAGACTTGGGAGAAGCAGGGAATGACGGTGGATATTTAGAAAACTCTAGTTACCAGTAAGAAATCACCTTTTCTTTATTAAAAAATTTCTCTCCAGAAACGAGCATCTGCCTCAGCTCCCATGAGAGAGTAATCGTTGCGATCTGAGCTCCATGTAGGAGTTTTACAGATTTCAGAAAAGGTGATATTCTGTAAGCATGCTTAGGAGCCACCTTACATTTACTAGGGTGACCCCTCTGCCACCAGATTTCCTGTCTGACCATAGTAGTCCTGATAGTTGCTAAACAGGGATTACTTTTCCCTTGGACCAGAAATTACTTTCCCCTAGACTTATCCCAGAAGACAATGAGCAACCTCAAATTTTCTAAAAGGCTTTGTTTTAATGAAAATAATAGCTCATATGCTCTTTGGACATTAACTTACATGTGGAAATTAAGCTACATAAATTGAAGAGGCTTTGAGAAGACTTGGGAGGTTAATGTACTGATTGAGACAGAGTTAAGAAACCACCTTAAATTCAGGATGTAGGTGTAGAACTATGTCCTGTGAAACACTGAATAGCACTTTAGGGAATGCCCTTCTCATCCAGGCATTTCAAGCAGCAAATGTGTTGGTTGGGTCATCACAAATATTTTGACAAGAAAATGCACCACTCAAAACCTGACGTTTTGTCCAGATCCCCCTTTTTATAGATAGAAAACCGACTGTAAAGAAGCACAGATCTCTCAGTAAATTAACTATCTTTATCAAATGGTGGGTGGGTTTTCCTGATTTAAAACTGATTAGCTACTAAAGCATTAATAAATTGTATCGAAGGGTAGGACGACTGGATGAAATGCACTAAGGATGGTTGGGACATGGCCCTCACCCCCAGTGTCTGGCTCTGTTTGATGGACATAGATTCATAGACTCTGGGACTGGAAGGGACCTCGAGAGGTCATCGAGTCCAGTCCCCTGCCCTCATGGCAGGACCAAATACTGTCTAGACCATCCCTGATAGACATTTATCTAACCTTGTCATAGTATTCTTTCCCAAATCTGAACCTTAGAGTCCAGAAAATGAGATACTAGCATGAATCCTCTAAGCTTAATTACCAGCTTAGTCCTGTAGTGCTGCCCGCCAATAGGCCTTGGGTTGGAGCCCCGGTTTAGCTCTGGTCTCCCATAACCTTCCTGGGGCACCCCAAGACTCAGCTTCCTTGAGTGCTCCAACAAAGCGGAATAACCCCTCCTTCCCCTTCTCTTTTTCCGTGAGAGAGAGAATAAACACAGGAGGGGCCCGGACTTTCGTCCTCCCCCCCGTCTTTCCTTTTCTTCACCAGTTCCCTGGTGTCGTTACACAAGCTAACCAAAAGATCAATTAGATTCTAAAAAAAAAGGAATAATTAATAAAAGAAGAAAATAAAAATTGTCTTTGTAATCCAGATGAAATATTACAGGTATTTGCTTATAAAAAATGGATAAACAGCCTTATCCAGAGAATGCAATTTAAAATATTTCCATGCAAACTACACATTTGCATAAGAAAAAACAAATAAACAAGACTATAACCGCCTTACATTACTCACTTTCGAATAGTAGAGACTGTAGCGGGAGATTGCAGAAACTGGTTTCCCTCTAGTCTGTCCCGGGGACCAGAGTAGAACAAAACAAACCCAAAAGCTACATACAAAGGCTTCCCTGCCTGGCGATTTGAACGTATCGTTTCTCTGATTGCCGTCTGCTGGTTCAGGTGTTGTGTTGTTAACCCTTTCCAGCTGAAAGAGAATAACCCTGTAGCTACTGTTTATTGACAATACTCTCCGAGATGGAGTTCCGACAACCTCCTAGGAATTTTATATCCAGTGTTTACCACTCGCAGGAACTTTGTTCCTAATGTCCACCAAACAGTTTACGCTTTAAGTTAGTTTTAGGATTTGCAGCGACATAGGAATGTGTGCTCATAAACAGTGGGGCATCGATAAATGCAGTCTTTGAGGAGAAATGATTGGCATTCTCAATTCTACGCTCAATGTATGTTCTTTTTACTTAGGGTTTGGTCCCAAAATTCTCGTCTGCCATAAATTATGCTTTCTGTCTATGTAACCAGCTGCTTAATGTGCCAGGACTTAGCAGGGCTGAGCCCAGGCCCCTTAGTCTTGGCAGTTTCCTGGCCTGGCACCTCTGCGGCTTGCTGTGTCAATTATGGCGAGTGCAAAAAAAAATTGCTGAGCTCCAGGCCGTAACTGCTTCACGCTGCACCTCTTTATACACTAAGCATTGATGTAATTATGCAGTTAGCATCTGTATGGGATGTCAGGCCTTCAAACTACTTGTATTCTTTGTTTTAATCACTAATCATCGACTCACATTCACCTCTCCCATTTTGTGACATAAATGGACCAGTCGTCTCTATTAGCTCCCAGAAGAGGACCAGTGGACCCATCATGTTTTAAGTGTTTCTTGTGAATGGAGCCAGAAGAGGGACAGAGAGCAGGGGTCAGATGGAGGCAATTAGATGGAAGCGGATAGAATGGCCTCTTTTATGTATTTCGAGTATCCACTTGTCTTGAACTAAGTTCTCCCAGCGAGGTAGGAGTAAGAGAGTGGGTCTCCAACGGAGGGTAGTCACCAAAACTAGCGATTCAGTGGAGTGAATACTTGATGCTACCAATGAGGTATCAGAAGGTCTCGTTAAGAGAGAGGGTGTTGGGTTAGAAGTAGGGGTGGGAGTCCTCGTTTCTGAGAGTCTAGCCTTTCTCCTGACGGATCCTGAAGGCTTAGGAAAGATGTGCTCTGGTAGTGCGAAAGGTCTCATTATGGACGTTGAGTTAACTAACTGTCTTCTCATGCAGGCACATAAATTTCCCAGTGATCGCACCACTGTCCTGGAGTCTTGAAGTGTTGTAGGAAATGAGTCTGTATGTTGGGAAGGAGCTTAGTCCTTCAAACAGAATCTACTGCCATGTTTTGAACTTTCTCTTGGAGTCCTAAGGATTGGATCAGGAGCTCTTCTCATGCCATCCATGGCATAGCGTGGAAAGAGTGTATGTAGTGGCTCTAAGCAGGGCTTGAGCGTCTTTCATTTAGGGCGACTTAGGCATCACCTAGTGCCAGCTTCTGGGGGGGGGGCGCGCATTTTGCGGGGGCGGCAGCGGCTCGCGTCGGACAGCGCCGTCGTACCTGCAGAGGGTCTACTGGTCCCGCGGCTCCGGTGGACCTGCTGCAGGTATTTCTGCGGACGGTCCGCTGGTCCCGCGGCTCCGGTGGACCTGCCGCAGGCATTTCTGCGGACAGTCCGCTGGTCCCGTGGCTCTGGTGGAGCTGCCGCAGGCATGCCTGCGGCAGCTTCACCGGAGCCACGAGACCCGTGCGCGGGGCGGCGAAATGGCCCGGCGCCTAGGGCGCCAAAAATCCTGGCGCCGGTCCTGCATCTAAGACAGCTTGCAGAGAGGCTTTCGCTATCAATGGTCCTTCAGTGATGATAGACGAGAATTGATTTTTCTGGTCTTGTGGCAAATGCTCAATAAAAAGTGTAAACTTGAAGTATGTACTGAAATCATATTTTGCCATTAAGGCCTAGCATTTGGCAATGTGAAATTGGAGAGTGACTGATGAAAAGTTCTTCCTTCCTATCAAGTCCAGCCATTTAGATTCCTTATCCAACGGAGAGACCATAAATCATGTTTGACTGTTTCTCATTGGTAACCTCCACCATAAAGGAATTGGGGTTAAGGTGGGAGAAGATGCACTCCATTCCTTTGTGTGGGATGCAGTATTTTTTTTTATCTGCCCACTTACAGATCAGTGGAATTGCGGCATGTGTTTGCCACAGGGCATATCTGGGAGATATAGGTAGGACAATGTTTATTTAGGGATGTCAGGATGTCCACCAGGGAATGTTTGGGCTCTTGCACCTCCTCTAGTGCTATTTGAAGGGAGTCCACTAGCCTTTTCAGGAGTTCCCGGAATGTTCTGAAATCATCTTTGTAAGAGGCTGATGGTGGCATTACTACTCCTCATCTTGAGATGAAGACTTTCCAGATGGACACAAGATCTTCTCTGCCTGAGTCTCCTCTTCCTTTTGTACATCTTCCAGTCCTGGAGAAGTGCAGAAGTGTGAGGACATTCTGTAGAAGCTCATGGTTGGTATGGTACTGGTGCTTTGTCCTAGGCACCCAATAAAGTTGGTCACTGTAGTGGCCCAGTGGTCTCAGGGACCCCACTGGGGAGGGACTCAATGATCATCATAGTCTCTGAGCCTATGATATCTGGTTGGTTCCCCAGGCTTGTGTTCATGCAAGGGGCTCAGAGGGGTGGGGTAGGATAGTACAGAACTGAGATGGATCCATGTACTGAAATCTCTGAGTCGGAGGCGTCTTCCTCTGAACTAAGGCAGGGGGAGCCCTCTGATGTTTTAATCTGTACTGAAAGCTGGAGGTGTAAACCAGTCCCAACATCCTGCTTTTGTAGTGGTACCATGGAGGCGATGGTGGTAGATCTCCTATAATTTGTGATTCAGGTTCAGAGATAAGATGATCTTCTGAAGAACGGAACCTGAAAGGAGGTGGAGGGCTTGGATATCCCTCACCTGAAGCTCAAGTTGGTACTGGGTGGTGAGATGGAGGTTGTTGCAGTACCAAAATGGTTGTAGTGTCCTGCCCTCTTTCAGAGATATTGCGAGATACTGGTAGTAGGGCGTGAATGATACTCTATGGGTCTCACTATGTCTAAAGGGAGTAGATGGTGGTGCTGTGGTATTTGCTCCTGAGGTAGACACACCAGAGTGGGTCTTCTTCCTCAGAACCGATATCTCAATACCAGACCCAATCCGAGACTCTAATGTACCCTTAGAAAGATGAGAGGTCTCCCAGGAGTGGGTCATGTGCGGTGATCTTCCCCTCCTCTTCATTTCCCTGCTGGAAAAAGAATGCTTCCTCTTTTTTGAGGCCTTATTGTCCAGGGCTGCAGAAGCAGCAGCAACAGTGACTAAGGCTGTCTGCAAAATTGATGCCAATATACTGGTGTGTGAGGGGGGAGTGGACCCCTCAGGAGCTAGGGCATGCTCCATTAGTATTAGCTTCAGTCTAGTGGGAGTAAATAGTGGGAGTAAAATCCCTTCCCCCTGTGTTGAGAAGGAACAGTCTCTATTGCTCCTAATTGGAGGAGATGATCTACCTCTTGGTGCAGTAAATATTGGCGAGAGGGGTCCGTGAAGAGGAACGGGGAGGATGGGTGATATAGACAGGAAAGGAATGGTATAGCCAGTTTGGATGACTTGTAAGGCCCATTTGTCCATGGTGATCGCTGCCCACTTGAGGTAGAGTGGGAGCAAATGGTCTCCAAATAGCTGGGCGGAGGTATATGTGCTGGAATGTGGGAGAGGTCTTCCAGACCCTCGACCAACCCTTCAAATTTGCTTATTAGAGGAAGTATGTTGAGAGGCCGCTGGTGGAGAGCGTCATCATTGTGGTCTCTGTCTCTGTCGTTGCAGGTGTTGTTCATAAGACCTCTGGTGTTGCTGTATGTATGTCGGGTATCTAGGCCACTGATATAGTTGATACCTGTATTGTCTCCTTCTTGTGGCAGATGTATGAATGTCAAGGGACTGGAGGCTAGCCCGTGAATCCTTCATGGTGTGCGGCACTTCATTGATTTTGGCTGCGAACAGTTTTTGTCTGTTGAAAGGGAGATCTTCGACTGTATTTTGTATCTCCCGTGGGTATGCCGAAAAATTAAACCATGAGGTTCGTCGCATAACAACGGCCATGTCAGCAGCGTTCGGTGAGGTAGAGCCATGAGTGAAATCATCTGTCCTTCAGAGACCAGAGATTTGAATTGTTGCCTCTTTTCCTCAGGAATGTTGTTAATGAAGTCCATACATTTGCCATAGTTCCTGTGGTCGTATGTGGCAAGTAATGCTGCGTAATTCACCACTCTAAATTGAAGTGTAGATATGAGTATACTTTGTGGCTGAATAGGTCCAACTCTTACTCTCCTTATTGAAAAGGATGGATCAAAATTGATGTTGTTTGTCCCTTTGGTTGGCTGCTTCCACTAACAGCAAGTTGGATGCTGGTAGTGAATCCCTTGCAGGAAATGTAATATTTTAGGTCCGCCCTTTTGCATATTGTAGGTATTGTGGCTGAAGTTTGCCACACTGTCTTGGTGGCTTCCACGATAGCCCCATTGATTGGCAATGCTATCTTGGAGGAGGAAGATGTCTGTAGGATATCAGTTAACTCATGTTGAATTTCCGGCACTTCCTCCAGAGCAATCTTAACCTCATTAGCCACTCTTCTGAACAAGTTTTGGAAGTGAGTAAAGTCATCTGCCATGGTTGGTGGTGGAGGCATAATAGCCTCATCCGGATGAATTACTGTTGGTTGGCGAGGTGTCGGGAGCAATGTCCTCTTCCTGATTTGCCATGAGTTCCTCCTGTATGTCCACTGCTACAGTCTCCAAAGGTGGAGGTGGGAATCTGGTGTCTTCCCTATGTGCGCTAGGGCACCTGTTATGGTGTCTTCTGTAAGGCCCCCAGGGACTCCAATATGGCCAGTGACCAGGGAAGGGCATGGGTGGTTCCATCCATGGGTGGTCATACCAAGGTGGCATGTCGTGAATGTATATGGACCATGATTGTAGTGGTCTGGCAGGAATAGGTGTCCTGACTGGGGAAGAATGGTGAGGGGAGACTACCCCTTCAACCTCCTCATTTTCATCACTCGAAAACTATGATGGCATGGGGGATAGCTGTTGGTGTGGTACCGCTGGCCCCGGTGAGACATCGGTGCCTAAGAGAAGAGACTCCGGGGTCAAGGAGACCAACAAATCCTTATGGTGTGGAAAATGGCATGGTGCCAAAAGCACCAGTGCCACGGGGTTGGGTGCTGATTGCACCAGTGGTGTGGTGTGCTGAGTCGGTGCTGATGTCACTTGTGTCGGCGCCTTGGTGCCAGCGGCATTAGTCTGTGACATGGAAATAGGAATGGTTACTGGTGCCATCTCCTTTGGAGGTACCAACAGTGCTGTGGTGGAGACAGACAGCTTAAAGCCATTAGCCTCGGCACCGGAGTGGTGGGTGCCAGTGGCTGCCACCACATAGACAGTGCTAGAGGTGCCTGGAGTGCCATAGGTGCTGAGCCTCAGTGAGGCTGGCATCAATGAGAACAATGCTTGAGAAGGAACTGAGGAATCCAGATCGCGTGCACACTAGTTGAAGTGCCAACGGTGTGCAAGGCAGGCACCGTGCATGTGCAATGCATACAGGCACTGCTACAAAACTCTCCGAGCAAAGGTGCAGGGACACACCTTCACCTGGAGTGGAGTACCCACAAGAACATCTCTCTTGAAGAACCTGTTCTTTCAAATGTCCTAACCTCTTTTCCAGGTGCTGCTCCTTGTCTTACAATAAACAAAACTCTTGCTTCCAGTTTCTGTTTCCTTTCCCAAGGCCAGTTTTTCATCCCAGCTGCTGCTCCCTCAAGTTATCACCACAACTGCCTCGCCTCATAGCTGCCAATCATTCTAGGTGTCCCCTGCCAATGCCACCGTTGTCTTCTACAGCAAAAGCTTCTACCCCCACCTCTTGTGATATTAAGGCTATATAACAGTGGTGGGCAACCTGCCACATGTGGCCCGTCTGGGTAATCTACAGGCAGGCCGCAAGATAGTTTGTTTATATTGACCATCCACAGGCATAGCTACCCGCAGATCCCAGTGGCTCACCTTTGCCGGCCAATGAGAGCTGCGGTAAGCAGCGACCAGCACATCCCTGTGTCCCGTGCTGCTTCCTGCAGCTTCCATTGGCCAGGAATGGCGAACCGTGGCCACTGGAAGCTGCAGGCAGGCGTGCCTACAAATAGTCAGTGTAAACAAACTGTCTTGCAGCCTGCCAGCGGATTACCCTGATGGGCTGCGTGCGGCCCGCAGGCTGCAGGTTGCCTACCACTGCAGATAACATTTCTCAGCTATTAATCTTTCCCAGGTGGTAACTAAATTATGTGGCAAACTGACGTTTCTAGAACACTAAAAACCTACAGGTACACTTAAACATTAAAAAGAGACATTTGTATTAAATTAAAAATTAAACTAATGACTTTTATTCATTTTAATTCAATAACATAAGTTTTTTTAATTTTTCCACTTATTTCTCTACTGCCATGGAATTTTCCATTTTATCACAGCATTCAGCACAGGTGTGCTGCAGACGTCAAAGACCTTATGTACTATGTTTGGCTTCCAATTTGTTAAAATTAAAAACACCATTATAAGGCATTCTGTTCTATTAAAATAGCAAAATAGACAGATCAGCTCTTAGCTTATACATTTTCCTTCTTCTAGGACATCAATTTTTTTTTTTTAGGGAGTGATACACAACTGTTATTTGTTAATGACTTGTTACAGTTGGTATCAGTACTGCACTGTACATCAGTATCTCAAGAGAGAGGCATGAAAGCTAAGATGATGATTCGTAACAAAAGCACTGTAAAAATTTCTACCTACACAGATTTTAAATTATTTATCTGTACTAGCACTTCAAGATTAATGGCACTAAGAAATTCGTAGAACTGCGGGTAAAACTGACAAGTTTTCTTTACAAGAGCAACAATATGGAGATGATCATGTATTCTTTACTTTACAATTGCGACACAATTACTTGAACATATAAGACAAAGATGACCTGTACTGGTCGACCAACAGGTCATCTAGCCACGATCTGTCTGCCAACAGTGGGCCATGCATGATGCCCGAGGGATGAACCTAACAGGTAATGATCAAGTGATCTCTCATACCTGCCATCCATCTCCACTCTGCTGACAAACAGAGGCTAGGGCACATTCCTTACCCATCCTGGCTACAGCCGATTAATGGACTATAACCTCCATGATCTTATCCTATTGCTCTTTTAATAATGCATGTTATGGTCCTAGCCTTCACACCTCCTCAGAAAGAGAGTTCCACAGTTGACTGTGCGCTGTGTGAAGAAGAACTTCCTTTTATTTGTTTTAAACCTGCTGCCCATTAATTTCATTTGGTGTCTCCTAGTTCTTGTATTATGAGAATACGTAAATAACTTTTCCTTATCTAATTTCGCCACACAACATGATTTTATATACCTCTATCATATCCCCCCTTAGTCTCCTCTTTTCCAAGCTGAAAAGTCCTAGCTTCTTTAATCTCTCCTCATATGGGACCTGTTCCAAACCCATAATCATTTTAGTTGCCCTTCTCTAGTGCCAGTATATCTTTTTTGAGATGAGGAGACCACATCTCTATGCAGTATTCAAGATGTGGGTGTACCACTGATTTATATAAGGGCAATAATATATTCTCCATCTTATTCTCTCTGCCCTTTTTAAGGATTCCTAACATCCTGTTTGCTTTTTTGACTGCCTCTGCACACTGCGTGGACGTCTTCAGAGAACTATCCACGAGGACTCCAAGATCTTTTTCTTGATTTGTTGTAGCTAAATTAGCCCCCATCATACTTCCACAAATAATCACTAACAGCTAACTCACTAGTATGTCAATTATTATACGATATATGTGAAACAGACACCTTCAGCCTCCTCAGAAATCAATCTATGTTAAATAAGGAAATTAAATAAAACATGATGGCAGAGAAACCACATCTTCAGTGCAATGGATTTAAATTCTTTTTACTACAAGAAGGAATTTTATAGCTTATCATACTACATTTATGTTCTAAAAATAAATTATGAAAAGAAAAAATTTCAGAGAATTCATTAGGTACTTCTTCTGTTAACTTATGATAATACTTACAGCACTGATTTCTCATGAAATAATTTCATATCTAGTGTGTAATAGCATGCTAGTCACAGCCAAAACAGGCTGAATGCTTCTATTATTTTTCACTGAAGAATTAATTTTATTAACACATGCCTATTACAATGTATAAAAAAAGTATTAATTCTACATATTCATTCCACTTAATTGAAAACAAGCAATTATTCTTCCTCTATGTACAAAAACAGCATCACTGGTATGGGGAGAACAAATTAATATAGAAGCCTTTGTGATGAGGAGAAGAAAATGACGGGAAGATACCTTATATTCAAAACATACAGACATTCCCTCTCTAAGCTAACATTTTTCAGATGTTATGAATTCATTAATTTAAATGGAGCATTTCAGTGTTGGAAACCATTTTGATTTACTTTTTACAGTATATTAATCAAATACATAAGGCAGAAATAATTCAAATGATAGCTCTGATAACATTAAAACCCATTTCTGGTTGTTTGATTGCAATGTCTGATCACTGATTTTGTGAAATTAATAACTTCTAACAAACTTAGCAAATTTGATTCAAACAAAATCAAGTTTTTAAAGTAACTGATGCAATATTCTGATTTGCTTTATAAAATCTATGTATGAATGCCTGTCACAACACCATGTAATTTTTATTCTTTCCTCTTCTCATTTTTTTCTTGTAGAAAAATCAGTAATTCTCTGTGTTCCTGGTTTCACCCTTGAGGTAAAATGCTTCCTGGAGCTCCTGGTGGAACTATATATTTCTATGCTTCTGGGTAGTGCGTAGCAAACACAATCCAGTCACTCTTCTGATCTGATTTTTCTTCTTTTGCATTAGATTTTATTCATACATAATTATGAGGGAAATTCAAAGTCCTTTCAAAACTTCAGTTTCTTCTGTCAACTCTAAATCAAAGTTCATGTCAAGTATTTGTATCTTCGCCCAAATGTACTTCATTCTCACTGTTCATTTATGCTGTGAGCCCCTAAAAGTGAATTTTTTCTTCTTTTCCCTGTTGCTGTATGGACACAGAAAAGTACATTTTAAAAGATCTCTCTGCTATTGTCTGCTGAAAGAGAATACCCCAGTGACATATCAAAAGAGAATCACCTGATGTGTATCCTGGTATAGATGACCCTCTTGCCATACAAGTTAAGGCTAACAGAAGGGAAGTGAGGTTTTTACAGAGCTTCTGTTAATCACTCAGTTTTGTATGGTAAACATTTCTAATGGAAGAAAAAAAAGTGATATAAAGCCTCTCCTAGGTCCATGGTGCGTAGGAGCAGTGCTGTCACTACAACGCACTTTCAGAGGGTGCAGCATGTGCTCTGCTACATAGCTGGTCAGAGGGTGGGACCACAATAACGCTTTCTTCCTAACCATTTTGGAGTGGCTAGCACCTCTAAATAAATGCATTCAATTGAGCATAAGGGCTGAGATTTGCTTGAATCTTGCATAGGGGTTTAAGGCAGGAGGCTCTACCCTTACACTCCTGTAACTTACCAAACTAATTTCCAAACTTTTTAGATTTTATTACTTAAATCATAAGCCATTTTTCTTCATTAAAAACCTCAACATTATTTTAGCCCAGATGAGAGCAAGAACTGTTTGGAAGTGCAGCCTTAAAATTCAAAGCCAGAGAAGCCTGGTAAAAATGAATGGTTTCCCCCATCTCTCATTTTGAGGAGAGATGTACTGTAGGATCCCCCATCTCCCCACTTCATTCCCCTGTGAAAGCATTCACATTGGACAAGCCTGTTCTTCTAAGCAAGGAGTGTTGGATATAGCTCCTTCAAGGAACTTGTTAAATGACAATCCTGAATCGGTAAGACAGGCTTACTTAGGAAGACAGGAAGTACCCCAACCTTTCCCATAAAGTCCTGCCAGGCACTGCAAGTCCAGAGAATGAGGAACCAATACTGAGTTGCCACTTGGATCATGCTGCATAACCATGAAATTGGTGGACTGGCACCCCCTCTTACCTCTGTTTTAACTGCAACATTATTCTACTTCCTTATCAGGGCTGTTTAGTAAAGAATATATAGCAAGAATATATGCAGTACTGTCAAAAGCATTTGTAGTGCATTTGGGGCTAAATATTATTTTAACAATCCCTCTCCTGAGTTTCTGGCAGCAAACATCCATTAGCGCCTAGTATGTAAGTAAGCCTATAAGTGAACTTGTCAAAGGTCATTTGTGTAAGAAAGTATGAATACCCATCCCACTACTCTGTAATATCCTCAGAATCTTAACTCCATCAAGCAAAATGGGCCCTATGTATTTTTCTGAAATTTGAATGTTTACCACATCTGCACAGACATAATTTCCCCAAATACTTAAATTTTAAACAAATAACTAAATTGCCAAGGGTAAACATGAAAATGACACCCCCACCATCACATAAGATTACAGTTGCTCACTAAGAAATCTTTCATTATCCAATCATTGTAAGCATAGTCCTTTACTTGCAAAAGTGGAGGTGTGTTTGGTTTTACTCTCAGTTGTCAAGAGACTTGGAGAATGTGAGGCAAATCATGAGTTTGTGGAAAATCAGCAGTAATTCTGTGAGCAGTTGCTTTTAAAAATCTGTTCTAAAACAAATACCAAACATGTCCGAGTCAACAACTCACCGTTCCTGGGTTTAGTTTTTATTAACATTGAAATTAAAAACATAAAATTCAGTTCAGACCTTCACAATGGGTTTGGCTGCTCCTAGGATTCCTACCTTAGGACTGCTCAGCCTTCCCTTTAGATCAGTGGTTCTCAAACTTTTGTACTGGTGTCCCCTTTCACACAGCAAGCCTCTGTGTGCAACACTTCCCCCTCCCCAATATAAATTAAGAACACTTTTTTATATATTTAACACCATTATAAATGCTGGAGGCAAAGTGGAGTTTGGAGTGGAGGCTGACAGCTCGCAACTCCCCCATGTAATAACCTTGTGACCCCCTGAAGGGTCCTGACCCCCAGTTTGAGAACCCCTACCCTGTATCCTCCCTCTGAGGTTACTCCCACCTTCCCTATATCCAGGTCAGTTACAAGTCACCTGTCTAGAATCAGGAGAGCACACTTAACATTCCACAGAAGAATAAACACCTGCTAATAGGGTAGGCTATTTCAAGCAAACAATCTTACAAAGCCGAAGAACTTGATAATTTCCACAAGACTAGGTTCCACAGTATGAGCC
Organism: Chelonoidis abingdonii; assembly: GCF_003597395.2. Lineage (NCBI taxonomy): Eukaryota > Metazoa > Chordata > Testudines > Testudinidae > Chelonoidis > Chelonoidis abingdonii. The sequence continues at coordinate 87,601,846 of NC_133771.1, forward strand.
TGGTATGCCTGCTAGGTTTTGGAAATCTGGTGCATTTTTACCTAATTTTATAAAACAGACCAACCAAACGTTCAGGGTATGTTTACACTACTCGCCGAATCAGCGGGCAGCGATCGATCCAGCGGGGGTTGATTTATCACGTCTACTCTAGACTAGTCACAATAAATCGATCCCGGAGCACTCTCCCATCGACTCCTGTACTCCACTGCTGTGAGAGCCGCAGGCAGAGTCGACAGGGGAGTGGCAGCAGTCGACTCACCACAGTGAAGACACCATAGTAAGTCAATCTAAGCACGCTGACTTCAGCTACATTATTCATGTAGCTGAAGTTGTGTAACTTAGATTGATACCCCAACACCCACTGCAGAACAGGCCTCAGACTCTGTTGTTTTACAATGAGCCAGAAGACTGAGCAAACTGTCCAGTCTATCAGTTTTAGCAACTGCTTGTCCCACAAAGAGAATTTTGGTCACAAGCTGTCTCAGCGTAACGGTATGATCCATCGGTGATGCAGCTATCTCAAAAGAAACGTGTTTTTCATTTCTAAACAGAATAGCTATAACATTATCCACTAGAATTGAAAAAAGCATCACAATAAGAATGCAAAACTTCCTTCTACTCATTCTAGTCTTGGAAAGTGAAGTTATATAAACTCCACAGTCCCTATAGGATGCAACATGAATCCTCACTCTAGTGTAGTCGACATTTTCTATCTCCATGAATGGAGCTTTAACAGCAACTAATCATCCAGAACTGGAACATCTTTTTATTGAAAACTGGAATCTCAATCTTTGTCTGAGATTACATTCCAAAAAGTGGAGTGGTCTGATTTGGGATTCTTAGATATTTTATGTCTGTTTCTGTCTACAAACAACAGCTTCCCTACTTAGGTTTTCAGGAAATGTGGAAATTACGCTAAGTCTTATGGTGCAAAGTTTGCGTGATCTTGCTCAGCTAGGGTGCAACTGACCTCATGCTGAGGGCCGACACAATGCCTATATATCACTTAAGTTGTACATAAATGCTACCTGCTAGTCCTCTAGCTAAGTCATCCTAGTGATGTTTTTTGAACTACTTGTTTTCTCAGGACTCAACATTATTTCTAAAGGAAAGAATCTCAGCTGATGTAAATCAGTATACTTCACTGAAGTTAACTGAGATCCAGTGATTTACACCGGCTGAGGATCTGGGCAATGAGCCCCTATAATAAGTCACTGTCATTCTAACTGATCCAATTTTCACTAGTTTTCATGCTAATAAAGTAATGCTGTGGGCTTCTTCTAAACTCCTTCCATAGTTAGCTATGAAACTGTACATTGAATCAGTCAATCACCCAAATAATATTTTACATGTTCTTATACTCGTTCTGGTAACAATTCTTTAAGCAAGTCACTTATGCCTTATTTTTGACAGTTGCACCTTAGATCAAACTGTGTTCCAGAACATTGCTTCTCCATTTTTTTCAGGTCTTCAGCTCTCTTATAACTCATTTACTTCTGCATTGTATCTATACTACCAAACTTCATATCTTCACTAACGGTAAAATGGTGGATTCTGTCTAAGTATAGACAGGGAACAGGTGTTTTAACCATGTTGCTTAACTGTACAGGAGATCCATGACAGAAACAGTCACAGAACCCAAATCCTTTTATTCCATGTAGGGTTAATGACTTAGTGGTGAAACAGCTTTGTCTACCCTGCAGCTTCCATTGCTACTGTCACACCTAGAGAATTATAACTATGAAGCCTGCTCCAGCAGAGGAAGCTGTGGAGAAAAGGAAATTACTTGTCATTCTTGTTCTTAGAAAGAAGCGATTACGACAGATTTATATTCACCCATCTTTCTCTAAAACAGAGTTATGGCCTTAGCTGTTAGATTTTTTTGTGTGGTCAAAAAGAAACTGGAATTGGAAAATATAGCATTCTATGTACCTTCATAGGTTACATGATCTGCCCTCTTCAAAAGGTTCCATTATTTTGGCTTGTTAGACAGATTCCAAACCTCATGACTAAGTCTCGAAACCCAACAGTATGGAAAAGCAGAGGATTTCAATCTCAGGATAGTCATCCAGAACCTTTCCTGAATAATAAATTCACTTAGGCAAAAATAAATAAATCTTAAATAAATATGGACCAAAGATTTATTTATTTTTTAGAAAAATATAATAAAGATTTAACAATTATAAGGTACTTTAATAAATATGCATGAAAAAAGGAAGGGGAGAAAAGAGTGAAGTGGGACAGGAAAAGACAGGGAGAGTGCTGATTCATCAATTTTTCACAATCTCGAAAAAGACACAAAGGACCAAAAAGATGGGGGTAGAGGTAGCAAAGGCTAATCCTTGATTTTCTGATGTCAAAGTTCCACAGCTAAACGATGAATTGTTCACTGAAGTTCAGTAGATGATGGACGGTATGGATGAGAGAAGGATGAGAGGGGAGAGCTGAACAGCATTATGCCTGTCCTGGGACAGATGTATGAAACAATCTTTGACAAACAGGGCTACTGTTCAAACTTCACCATGAGCCCAAAGTTGTACACGTTTTAATAAAGAATGACAGTGTGTCAATTACTGAAGTCTTTACTCACACAAGTGCTTATAAATCTCACTCATGAAGGTAAACATTGAGTACAGATTTACTCCCAGAATTTGATAATTAATAAAAACAAAAATATAATAAATAGTAATGCAGTGTCACACTCCTCTAATTCAATGGAAGCTGCAGGTGTTCAGCACCCTGGTATGAAAATTTGGGGCTGAACGACTTGCTCAAGATCACATAGGAAGTCTGTTGCAGAACTAAGAGGAGAACCTGTGCCTCCCATCCTCAGTCCTGTGCCTTAACCCCAAAATCATCCTTCCTTCCATTTTGCATATCAATTTATTTACAGCACAAAGGAAATACTCTTCAATGTAAGAAACACAGTCTTGTGTGGAAGTAAACTTACATTCTTCTTCCTTTGGGTCAAGTTGTGTAACACTGACAGATAAACGGTCCACACGTTCTTGTAAGGAGTTAACCCTGAAGGAGAAACTGTGTGCTTCATTGAAAAGCTCACCAAATATATCTTCCGCATATTTACCTGCAACAGAAAAAGTTGGAAAATCAGAATTCAAGAATGGCACAAGTGATCCAAAATGAATACTTTTTTAAAAGACTGTCTTTTGAATTACTGCTATGTTAAAAAGATTATTTTTAACAGCTGACAGCATAGGCGCTGACTCCGGGGGTGCTCCGGGGCTGGAGAACCCATGGGGAAAATTGGTGGGAGGAGCTCCCCATGCCGCTCCCCCATCCCAGCTCACCTCCGCCTCCTCTCTGCCTCCCTCTCCTGGGCACACAGTGTGCCTACTTTTCCCCCCTGGCTCCCAGCACTTGCACCGTGAAACAGCTGATTTGTGTGGCTAGCATGGGGAGGGAGGAAGGGGAACTCAGCGCGCTTGGGGAAGAGGCGGGGTTGGTGCAGGGATTTGGGGAAGGGGTCTAATGGGGCAGGGAGAGGGCAAAGTTGGGGTGGGGACTTTGGGGAAGGGGTTGGAATAGGGACAGGGCAGGGAAAGCGTGGAGTCGAGACAAGGCCAGGGGGGCACAAGCCCCCCTGGCACCAGGGAAAGTTGGCGCCTTTGGCTGACAGGTGTTAAAGGTGCCAATCTTAACAAAAACTTGTAATTACAGAGTTCATTAAGAATGTTAGATGAAAGAAATAGAGAAGTAAAAGGGATTTTATTCATCTGACAATGTATTTACTAAAAATAAAATGAATATATCCAATACACTAACAGCTCCTCAGCTGGTGTAAACTGAGGTGGCTACAGTGACATCTGTGCTCAGCTAGGACCATGTATACTATCTGAGGAGCCCTATAAATGGATTAAATAATCTTTTCAAGTGTAATTAAAAATACTAAGGTAAATTTGTCAGTTATATAATCTGACAGGTTTTCGTAAACAGAAACCCAGGTATTTAGTTTCAGTATAATTTGAATCAGATTATTCATATACACAATTAAAAAATAATTATTTTCCTCCTTTGAGTGCTCAATATTGTAGAAACTGACTAACATGCACTGAGTCCTTCCATGGACTTTCAGTAGTCAATGGACCTTTCCCTAATAATGCAACCTATAGCCAGGTATCATGTAGAAAGATCCAGTACAAAATTCTCCATGTAGTTCTGCTACTCCTCCTCCATCCAAACCCGCAACACCTTTTACATCTTAAGCTTGTCCTGAGCAGAGTCTGCCAGTGCTACTACAAATACATCACACTTGGGGCCACATTTTCTGAAGACCGCAACCTGGACTTGTGTGCATGTATGTCATGTAAAACGTGTGGTGTGTTCTTTTAAGATGTCTTCACAAGCATGTCACACAGACTTCTAATTACCCGATCTTTGTAGAATCAGCGAAATGTAGGACTGAAAGGAACCTTGATAGGTCATCTAATCCAGTCCCCTACACTGAGGCACAACAAAGTATTAACTAGACCATTTGTGAGAGGTGTTTAATCTGCTCCATTCTTATAAATCTTTAATGACAGAGATTCCACAACCTTCCCAAGTAATTTGTTCCAGTGCTTAACTACCCTGACAATTAGAAAGTTTTTCATAATATCTAACCTAGATCTTCCTTGCAGCAATTTAAGCCCCTTACTTCTTGTCCTGTCCATTGTGGTTAAGGAGAACAATTTATCACCCTACTCTTTATAACAACCTTTTATGTATTTGAAGACTTATGTCCCCCTCAATCTGCTCTTCTCCACACTAAACAAAACATGTTTTTTTAATCTTTCCTCGTAGATCATGTTTTCTAGACCCATAATCATTTTTGTTGCTCTCCCTTGGACTTTCTTTAATTTGTCCATGTTTCTCAAAACATTGCACCCAGAACTGGACACAGTACTCCAGCTGAGGCCTTATCAGTGCTGACTACAGTGGTAGAATTACTTCTCTTATCTTGCTTACAACATTCCTGCTAATACATCCCAGAATGATGTTCGCTTTTTTACAACAGTATTAAATTGTTGACTCATATTTAATTTGTGATCCACTATAACCCCCAGATCGTTGTCTTCAGTATCCTTCCTAGGTAGTCACTCCCCATTTGGTTATTTGTGCAATTGATTGTTCCTTCCTAAGTGTAGTACTTACATTTGTCCTTAGTGAATTTCATCCTATTTACTTCAGACCATTTTTCCAGTTAGTCAAGATCATTTTTAATTCTAAGGCTGTACTCCAAAGTGCTTGCTACCCCTCCCAGTTTGGTACCATCTGCAAAGTTTATAAAAGTGTTCTCTTTATGCTACTATCAAAAACATTTATGAAGATATTGAATAGGACCTGACTCCAAACAGATCTCTGTGGGACCACGCTCAATATACCCTTCCCAGCTTGATTGTGAACCATTGATAACTATTCTTGGAGTACACTTTTCCAACCAGTTGTGCACTCATTTTCTAGTATAGTGTAGTTCATCCAGAGAAGCAAGAAGTTCAGTGGGGAAGCAAGTGGTGATAGCTCTGTGAATGCTTGCAATGCCAGACTGCTACTGATCAGTGGAGCATCAATTTGGAGTGGGTAAGTCTTCCATGGGATTTGTTGTGATTCAAATTTGCAGGGCCATCAAAAGACTTCTGCTAAGAAGTGTAGTGACTCTGGGCAACTTGCAGGACATACTGGATGGTTTTGCCATTATGAGGTTCCCTAATTGCTGTGGGGAGACAGACGGAACACATATGCCTATCTTGGCACCAGACCACCTTGCCAAAAAGTACATAAACCAAAAGGGGTACTTCTCAATGGTGTTGCAAGCGCTGATGGATCACAGGGGCCATTTTAGCAACACCAACATGGGATGGTCAGGAAAGGTGCATGATGCAGGCATCTTTAGGAACACAAGTCTTTTAAAAAAGCTGTAAGAAGGGACTTTCTTTCCAGACTGCAAAATAACCATTGGTGATGTTGAAATTCTAATTGTGATCCTGGGAGACCCAGCTTACCTAAGATATAAGATATTACTCAACAAAATAACCTACTCAGCAAAAACAGAATTTCCTAATTTATTTGATTCCCACAGAACTCTAATAATTGCCAAATCTTTATTCTTAAACTGTAGGTGATAAGTAATTCCATTGTAGCGACTAGGATTTATTCATATCCTGCATGCAGAGAACTGGGTTCCTAGTGGTGAACAAATGGTTACTAATCTTCTGTAATTATTGTTCTCTGAAATGTGCAATCTAGGACCAAACATTGAGAAAGCGGGAAAGGTAGTTTACAAACATGGGGAGATGGAAACCACAGAAGCAATAGTCCTAGCAACTGAGTCTGCCGCATCCAGTGCAGGCTGTAGTGAAGTTCTTGCTACAGATTTCCCTTCATCAACTAAAGAGAACTCCTGTCTAGCATCCTCCAGCAACATGTCCCTAAACTTTAACATGGAGTCCCAAACATTACAATCATAATGTCCCAAAGTGTTAGTTGTTTGGCAATTCCGATTTGCAATTCCTCAGTAGAATAAACTTTTCTACCAAATATACCTAGGTTCTTTTGCATCGTTTGATTTGGGAGTTGCTGCCTGTTGTCCCTGTCTTTCCCATTCATTGGCTGCTGGCACCACCAGAGAACCTGGTGGGGATGAAAGTATAGATATTCAACCCCTGGGGAGAGTATGTAATATTTACATTCAGCCCTTTTTGAAGTGGGAGGAAGGGACGAAGGGATCTTCCAGAAAGATTAATGGGCTTCATAATTGTCTTTTTAGTAGATAAGGACACCTGCAAAGGCCCTGTGGTGGCTAAAATATCAATAAAGTGGTCTGAGGACTTCTTAACATCCTCTACCTGGATCCCCAAAAACTTACTCTCTTCAATAGCTGTTGTGAGTTTTATAATCATCAGGATGAGATAAGAGTTCCTCCCAAGGAACTTGCCTCATCAGAAGAGGAGAATGAAGAAGCCAGCACAAGCTGAGGCTGCGCCTCCTCCACTAGCTGTCCAGCAGGATCCTCCTGAACTGCTTCTTGCTGCTTAGCTCTGGGCCTGCTGCCAGGCTCAGGAACAGGTGGCACCTGGTGAGTAGATTTCCCACACCTCTTCCAGGATACAGAGCAGGAACACCTGGTGTATGACCTAGAAACCAGGGGGAGTCCCCCCAGGTTCCAAAAGGGCCACTACTGGACCAGTAGTGAGCCCCTGTGACTCCCCAGCCACATGCCTGATCCTATTCCAGCTGGAGGATCCCAAGGCACCCCAGGGTAGTAACACCTCAGTGGAGAGTAATGAGACAAGCTCCCATGGATGTGAAACATAGAAGCCAATCTTCAATTCAAAGGTGGTTTTATACGTAACAGACACTGTCACAAGAATAGAGCATGTGAAAAACTTCCAGACCATTGCTGTTTATACTGTCTCATATCAGAGGAGTTAAGGAAGATATGAAAAGCTGACTGGCATTTGTTTGTAGATATCTCAAACTCTATCTGTGGCTCACGGCTTGGTTACACTGGAGAGTTGCAGCGCTGGTGGTGGGTTTACAGTGCTGCAACTTACTCACCGTCCACACTTGCAAGACACATACAGTCCTGCATCTCCCTGGCTGCAGCGTTGGCTGTACTCCTGCTCTGCCTGGGGTATAAGGATTGCAGCACTGGTGATGCAGCGCTGCTCCGCAAGTGTGGCCACCAAAAGCGCTGTAATTGGCCTCCGAGGTATTCGGAGGTATCCCAGAATGCCTGTTCAGCCACTCTGCTGTTTTGTTGTGAACTCTGGGCTCCCGGAGCTGCTTATCTAAAAAACAAACACAGCTTGTTTGCTGGAGCAGAGCAGGCAGAGGGATTCCTTTGGAATGTTCACAGTTTGCTTGAGGAGAGAAGCAACACGGCGGGGGGTGAAGGGGGAGTCCGTTTTAGAGCAGCTGATTATCTGGTCTGAAGGCTATTTGCATTTAGTGAATAAGAGAGGGTTGGGGGAAGGGGTCAAAACTTTTAAGATGATTGAAGGTAGGTGCTGTGTATCTTCCAGTCCTTAGAACTTGCAAGGCAGGGAGCTGACACACTGTCAGCTCCAAAAATCCACTCTCTCTGTCTCCCCCACGCTCCCTGTCACACTCCACCCCACCCCCCTCTTTTGAAAAGCACGTTGGAGCCACTTGAACGCTGGGATAGCTGCCCATAATGCACCACTCCCAACAGTGCTGCAAATGTGGCCACACTGCAGCGCTTTCCCTACACAGCTGTAACTCCCAGCGCTATACAGCTGTAAGTGTAGCCATACCCTCAGAAAGTAAACCTATGAGATACATGGAATCCTAGGCACTTACGCAGAGTGACCGAGAATTAGCACCAAATCTTTTTTATTGTGACTCCAAACTAGGGTAATCTTTTTGTTTTGAAAAGGCAGGTCGGGGAACTCACACACTACAAAATGTACAAACCATTCAGCAAACTCTGCAGCTCTTCATATTTAAAAGCACCAGTTACAAATCCAGGAATGCTTTAAACAGACTGCAACAGCAATCTTTTAAAACTCAATTTATAGTCATTACACATATTGCAAGACAGCATAGAAATTCATAAAAGAAACACTGTTTACTTTCCTATAGCTACCGCCAACCACTAATATTAAAAATCATTTAGGCTGAACTGATTTGGACAGGTTTGTATATCTCAATGTACAAGGCTATTTAGAGGGCCTAGGGGTTTATTTTAACTACCTGACTTACTTCTAAACTACTGGACTATTCAATTATATCATCCTTTATGTAAGTACCAAAACCAGTACTTCCAGGGGTTATCCATTCAGATAATAAGGCCAGAAGGAACCACTGTGATCATCTAACCTAAACTTCTGTATAACACAGGCCATCACAGCTCCCCAAAGTGACTGTCAATATAGTGAAGTAGTGGATTTTACTGCAAAGGATGCAGCACGATTAGTATTGGCATTATTTATTAAGAAAGGACAGGGGCCTATTGGGTTATGTTAATCCTACTTCACTTGGAACAGAGCATTATTGCAGGAAAATGTCTCCCACTTTGAAAAGTTTTTGCCTAATGTCTATTTTCAGTCAGTGGCATCTTTTCTTAATTTCACTTATGTAGCAGTGTCAGACAATTATTTCATGCAGTGTTTTGTTCCAGTGATATCACCTCACATACATAACTTTATTTGTGTATAAGTCACATAAACCATTGTCTTTTGTTAGCATCTGGGTAGTATTTTACTTCATTTCTACAGGAAATTGTTTGGGAGATGAACAGAATTTGGAGGCTATGTCTCCATGGCTATACTAAAATAATAATAGTTATTTCCTGGATTTTAACAAATATGCAAGCCAAAAGGATGAACGTTGCTCTTGTGATTGGCTGTCATTTACTCACAAAAGACGTAAAGGAGATATGAGGCAGAGATTAGGGAAAAAACGTTTGTGATTTTCAAGTGCATCTTGATAATAGATAATGAGTGTTTTAGCAGTAATTTGAGTACCTCTGAAAACGGCAATATACTCTGATCTTCAACTTACAGTACTTGGTAATTGCTTTCATCACATATTACACATTGAAAAAATCCATGTTTTTTGCAGTTGATGAAGCCTTTTAAAAAATTCTAGTGTGCTTTCTTCTGTAAAAAGAAGCAGGGTACTTTTTATGAGTTTCTTAAATCACGTTCTTAAGAAAATTTCCATGATTTTTTCATAGGCTTGTAAACCTTCAAAGGTAGGGTCAATATAGCTTTCACTTCAGTAAATCAGGAAAGAAGAAAACCCATTCTGAACTTAGGCATGGGAATATCACCATTAATTTTATTATGCCCACCAATCAAATTCTGAACCAAGTCTGAACTAAAAGTTAATCTTGATCACACAGATCTGAGAGAAATAAGCTACATAGTGTAAATTTAAAACTTAATTTGTGTTGCAGCTCTGTCTTCTGTGTGACTCCTCCACACAATGCTGTACTACACTAATTCTAATCACAGGTCTCATTTTTGGTCTAGTTTATGATATTTTAAAATGTCACAACAAGTAAATAATGGGAAAAGAGCATTAATACAGTTTGGGTTTCTCGTTATTCTGAATGATCAATTCTGAATTCTGCTATTTATTTCATTCATATAAAAGATGGTTACCTGCCTTTTTTAAACGTTGTTCTTCAAGATGCGTTGCTCATGTCCATTCCAATAGTTGTGCCGCGTGCATGATCATCAGAAATTTTTACCCTAGCGGTAGCCATTGGGTTGGCTGTGGAGCACCCTGGAGTGGCGCCTTTGTGGCGTTGTATATAGGTGCCTGCCGACCCACTGCCTGCTCAGGTCCTTCTTGCTGGAATACTCCAACAGAGGGGAGATGGGCGGGATTAATATCGCATGGCTTGAATCCCTGGGGCTGCACCATGCCCCGGTGATGGGGAAAAATATCAGGGGGGGGTGAGGAACCCCCCCCAACTTAAACGTACTAACAAACTGACTAAGACAGTGAAGGATAACAACTATATACAGGGAAAACCACAAGGAAGCACTTGCTAAAGCAAGAGACCAGTTGCTCCAACAACCGTCACTGGAGGTAAGAAGGAACTGAGCAGGCAGTGGGTCGGCAGGGTCCTATATATACCGCCACAAAGGCACCATTCCAGGAGGCTCCACAGCCGACTCGATGGGTACCACTAGGGTAAAAACTTCTGATGATCATGCATGCAGCACGCTCAAACACACCTATTGGAATGGACATGAGCAATCACTTGAAGAATAGGGCCTACCAAATTCATGACCACGAAAAACGCGTCACGGACTGTGAAATCTGGTCTTGTGTGTGCTTTTACACTATACTCTACAGATTTCATGGGGGAGCCCAGCATTTCTCAAATTGAGGGTCCTGACCCCAAATGGAATTGCAGGGAGGTTATTTGGGGGGAGGGGAGGTCATGATAAGGCCACCCTTACTTTTGCACTGCCTTCAGAGCTGGGGGCCCAGCCCAGCTCTGCAGGCAGCAGCGCAGAAATAAGGGTGGCAATATCATACCATAGCATGCCATCCTTACTTCGGCACTGCTGCTGGCAATGGCTCTGCCTTCAGAGCTGGGCTTCCAGCCAGCAGCTGCCCAGCTCTGAAGACAGTGCCACCACCAGCAGCAGCACAGAAGTAAGGGCAGCAGTACCGCAACAATAACTTTGTGACCCCCCCAATAACCTACAATAACCTTGCAACCCCCCTACAACTCCTTTTTGGGTCAGGACCCCTACAATTACAACACCGTGAAATTTCAGATTTAAATGGCTGCAATCATGAAATTTATGATTTTTAAAATCCTCTGACTGTGAAATTGAACAAAATGGACTGTGAATTTCGTAGGGCCCTACATATAAAAGTTGACAAAGTATAGCTGAATTTTATGTGAATAATAATCAGAATGCAATACCTATGGGTGCCAAGTGCTTTCTCATGTCTTGAGCATGCAGGTTTTTTTTTTTTTTTGGTTTATGTACATCTTTCATGCTAGATAGATGTTGAACTCTTTAAGTGAGGTTACAGATGCTCTTTTATTGATGCAGCCAAAATCTCAGTACTTGAGTACAAGATGTTGGGAAGCCATGGCACTACCAATACTGACAGTGCCCCAATAGGGGTATGGCTGAGTGTAGACAAAGTCCTGCCTTCTTCCACACCAGTTGGGAGCACACATTGCACTCTTTTACAGTGCCACTAGATGGAGATCACTGGTCTTTTTTCACACACCATTTGAAAAACCTTGCTGGATTATAGGTAACAAGGTACCAGTCCTTGAAACAGAAGGTCACCTTAAAGGAGTGAGGACTAGTGACTTTGACATCAGTTTCAGGTGTCAATGACAAAAATCAATGTAGTGCAACCACAATTATTCATGTTCACTCCTTGAACATTTTCTTCGATGCTCTAGCTATGAGAGAAATGATTTAGGAAAGACACAGAACAAGAAACGATAAGGAAGACAGCTGTGCTGCTTGATATTGCCACCTTTACCAGAACAGACTGTCAATCAGAGTGGAATATGAGAAACCTTGAGCTTCACTTGACTAGCTATAAAATGCTCCTCTACACAAGAGGAACAAAGTGACCCTGCCACTGTGGCCTACAAAAGACCAATATAGTGTTACAGCAGATCTCTCTCCCAGGGACTCAGAAACCATTCTGGCTTATGAGAAAAGAGAAGATCCTGAACCCACTCCTGAAAAGCATCGGACCTCCTTATGTGCTTTGCTTTAGATGACAGAATTCACTGGACCAGTACAGCAACCTAACTCACTTACTTCATTCTCCATCAACTAGGGGTTCCTGTGGGATAGCAGAATACATGGGGCTGAAAGCTGCAGATCAAGTGTACTGCTGAGCACAATAATGGAGATTTGTAGTCAGTCGTACAGCCACATTAGCAGATCAGGACCTCCTACTAGCTGACGAAATATGCAAGGCACAATAACAGGGACAAATGATTTGCAGCCATTAGAAAGCCAGATTCTTTATTGCTTTGAGCCCTCTGTAGATTGGTTAATGGGAACTGCCTAAAAGGCTGCTGAGTCACTGTCCCCTTTGAAGAGCTGTACTGACTGAAAAAGGGCAAAAAAAAATAAAAAATTCTAAAATGAATAAAATATTTCCAGAACTCAGTCCTCAAAGTTGGCCAGGAGATATTCCAGATCAGCAAGAAGGTTGCTTTTATCTGCTACAGATGGGAAAAAACTGAAGAGGGACATCCAGGAAGTTCCTACTATATGAAGGCTTCATAATAAAAATAATAAATAGCCAAAATATTCGTTCATGCTTAGTAAACAAATATATTAACTTCTCAAGACAAAGCTACTCTTCAGAATTGTACCATACCAGGTGCAAATCAGCAAAATGGTTCCCAGGTCCAATAGAGTTAGAAGTTTTGGCATATCTTCTTGATGAAATTCTACTGTAGACATTATCGTAGATAGGACATTTTTGAGTTGCAGCATGGTTTTAAACCCAGGAGACCTAGGACTGAGTGTAGCACTGTTGTCCCTGCTCCAAAGCACAAACCATTGGCAAGCTGTCTCAACCTTTAGTGTGGACAGATCAAATACTGGCTATATGTATTCATTTTCAACTTACTATCTTACAATGCCCCAAACTATTTTACACACTTTACAGTATGCATAAATTGTCCCTGCCTCAAATGTCTTACAAATCTATTTTCACAAATGACAGAGACAACAAAGCAGTGAAGTGTAGCTGTAAGGACAAAGGAAAGGCCATAGCAGTTACAAACGTACTCAACAAAGACACATGCCTTGTACAGTTGAAAATTTTTTATCAGTTGCTTTCTTAAATATGTCAAAATAAAAAAGTGTCTTTTTGCAGCCAAATCACTAGAAATCGGTCTGAAGAAGTGGAGGGTGGCAGCTTAGCAAACCAGTTTGGGAAGGAACTCCTCACTACACAGACCAAAAACAACTGCTAAATATAACTTGCCACCTCATATGCATTTATGAACTTACCAACAATAAAGTTTCCAACTTTCAGAAAAAGGTACAGAAGAAAAATTGTTCAAACACTTATTCTTGCAGAGAATAAGCCACAAGGGGTTACTGATGCTCTAAAGCTATTATATGCTTTCCTCAACAAAGTCTTACGTCAAAGTTCTCCATCCAGCCTTTTATTTGCTCCACAGCCACAATTGTATACTGGTCCTGGTCCAAAAATGTATTAACTTCTGTTGTAGCTCCAGAAAGGTAATTATCTTTGTTAGATATAATTCTCTAAATTGAGAACAGATGTTTTTAATGTAGGTGTTACATTCCTAAAACAAAGATTAGACAAAATATTCTCATGTTCTTTTCTTTGTGTAATTTGACTGGACTTTGAGTTTAGTCAATATCACTGTTTCCCCTGCATAATCAGTCAGTGAGTTTCTCCTTTTCATATGGATGTTTTACACGGCTATAAGGGAGTTGTTTTTTTTAAATAAGAATGTGTAACTGTAAAAATTTTGCAGGACAACTCAGCGGCCAGCGTAGTATTGGACACTGCTCTTAAGTCATTTTTTTAAACTGACTAGATTTCCACCTGGCAACGTCACTTTCAGGATTTCAAAATCATCTTTCTCAAAATGAGTCACAAGTTGTTAAGTAAATAAGGGGCACATTATTAACACAATTTCTATGAGTGGCTCTCCTCTTATTTTCTTAAGGAGTAATAAACTCATAATTTTCCATCTTATGTGTTCTGGAGGACTCACTAAGCCAAATGATTCAAGCTAGCATTTGGTAAAAATTCAACATTCAACTACAGGCTGTCAGTTCTCCTTATATGTAATTTTTAAAAAAAAATTAAAAGTAGCCTTACTTTAGGATCCCTATCCCTTCCAGGGACAATTTTAGAAACAAAAAAGATGCTTTCCACCAAACTAATTCTAGCACCAAGAGTCATGGCTTGCCTGTACAGAGACTTAGTGAGTGACAAGCTGGAGAGTGAATCTACCCTGCACTAGCCTGCTGTGCATTAAGTAGTTATGTGGACCTTTCTGCCATGCACTAAAAGTTCTGTAATGAATAAGTTCATTAATAGATCCATTATTAGAAGTGATGATTTTAGACAACATCTGTACACCAAGATCACTTGAAATCCTTGAGAGAAAATATGCATTCAGCTTCGTAGAAAGCTGCTCCAGACTGCTAGTTATTGGGATCTGCTTATTTTGGGGCTTTTTTTTTTTTTGCTCTATCTCAGTTCCCAAAAGGGTCTAAGGGCTTGATCCAAAGCCCTTTGAAGTCACTTAAAAGATTCCCATGGGGGTTTGGATTAGTTCCTTACTTCTTATCTTAAAATCCTAGATTCAGCATGAAGGCTACTTAAACAGCAGTCTCAGAAGGAATACAGACCCATAAATACAAAGGGAATCAGAAAGGGAAGGAAAAAATAATAGAGTTACATAGCAAGATACAAAAGGTTGCTTGAGCAAAACACAAATCCAACACAAGAAAACCCTACAGAAAGAAACAAATTAAGGCACATAAAATTTAAGACAGAAATTAGGAGTGCTAAAAGATATTTTAAAAGAGCAATTAACCAAAGACAAAGAAATATAATTGTTTTAAATGATATCTGAAGCAGTAAGCCACCCTATGGCAGAATTAGTGGGTCTGCTGGACTACCTGGGAACAATTAAGGAGGTAAGGAAATTGCTTAGAAGCTAAATGATTTCTTTGCATCAGACAGCACCACAAACGATGGTGAGGAGGTATCTATTCTTTTCAAGTAATAAAGATGTGGCAGTGTCAAGAGTCCAGTTTGTCAAGAGGTGTTGCTAGAACAGACAGAAGAATTAAAGAAAAAGAATTCACCAGGACTGGGTGGTATTCATCCAAAAATTCTGAAGAAACTTAAGAAAGAAATGGCTTAGCTGCTAACAAGAACTAGACATTATATGGATATCAAGAATATGCATAATCACACTGGATAGAGTTAAATTATGAATCTGCTGGTTGGAATTCCACAATTAAGGTTGAGTTGAGTTTTGCATATAAAGGATATAAACTCTCATGCTAGAGAGCATAAAATAACAAAAGGTTAGAAAGAAACTTTGACAGTTTGTCCAATACCGGGTTTCTTGCATCTTCCTCTGAAATAGCTGATATTGAATAGCATCAGAAATATGATACTGTATTAGATGGACTGCTGGTGTGATTCAGTGTGGCACTTCCTGTATCCTTATATTATACAAGTCCAAGAAAACTCGCTACAGAAATGTTACAGTTTTAAAAAATAGGTCTCAAGTGAGGTCTCTGCTAAACAGATTCTCTCTCAAGCTGCAGTACAGCCTCATCCCCACAGGTGGAGCTTTTAAAATAGTACATATTTTCAGTTTCTTTGACATTTTTTAAAATCTGAAATCTATAAAGAGTGTCTCCTGATAAACCTATTAGGAACTAAGACTGGTAATGGGCTTATGCAGCTCTGTGTCCTGATTTCATTCAACTTTTTTTTTTTTAGTTTAATGCCTAAGATAAAAGGGAAGTATATAGGTGTTTCACCTTAATCCCTGAAGCTTTGTGTGTTAATGTCTAATTTACTGAATTAGAAGCAGTCTGTCACAGGATTATTAATTACATTTCTTACTTTCAAAAATGGTAATATAGTGGATGGAAGGAAGGAAACAATGATTATATTAAAAGCTGGAAGAAATTATAATAAATCTTAAAATATACAGTAATCTAAAGTGATGATCAAACAAGAGTAAATTAGTGCAGATGTCTTATAGGCTGTACAATATAATCTCTATGGCAACACAGAATCGTAAAAATGTAGGGCTGGAAGGGACCACAAAAGGTCATCAAGTCAAGCCCCTGCACTGAGGTAGGACCTAAACCTAGACCATCCTTGACAGGTGTTTGCCCAACCTGTTCTTAAAAATCTCTAATGACAGGATTCCACAACTTCCCTTGGAATCCTATTCCAGGATTTAACTACCCATATAGTTAGAAACTCTTTCCTAATGTCTAACCTAAATCTCCCTTGCTGCAGATTAAGCAAATTAATTCTTGTCCTACTTTCCATGGGCATAGAGAACAACTGATCACCATCCTTTTTTTAAAAGCCTTTAACTTATTTGAAGACTATCAGGTTTCCCCCTGCCCCCTGCCCCAATCTTCTTTTTTCAAGACTAAACATGCTTAATTATTTTTTAACCTTTTCTCATAGGTCAGGTTTTCTAAACCATTTATCATTTTTGTTACACTCCTCTAGACTCTCTCCAAATTGCCCACATCCTTTCTAAAGTGTGATGCCCAAAACTGGACACAGTGCTCAGTAGAATGGGCCAGTTATCTCCAGTGTCTTGCATATGACTTCCCTGTTAATATACCTCAGAATGATAGTAACCTTTTTCACAACTACATCACATTGTTGGATTAATTTGTGATCCACTATAAACCCCAGAATGTTTTTCATTAGTACTACTGCCTAGCTAGTTAATCCCCATTTTGTACTTGTGCATTTGATTTTTCCTTCCTAAGTGCAGAACTTTGCTCTTGTCTTCCGTGGATTTCATCTTGTTGATTTCAGACAAATTCTCTAATTGGTCAAGGTCATTTTGAATTCTAATTCTGCCCTTCAAATGTTTACAGCTGTCCCTCTCAGCTTGGCATCCTCTTGAAATTTCATAAGCATACTCAACACTCCATTATCCAAGTCATTAATAAAAATATTGAATGGTACCAGACCCAGACAGAATCCTGCAGGACTTTGGGTGACCAGATAGCACTTGTGAAAAATCGAGATGGGGTGGGGGATAACAGGCACCTATATAAGAGAAAGCCCCAAATATCAAGACCGTCCCTATAAAATCGGGACACCTGGTCAACCTAGTGGGACCCCCCCCCCCCCCCACTAGATACATCTTCTGAGTTTGACAGCAAACCATTGATAACTACTCTGAGTATGGTCTTTCAACCAGTTAAGGCTCGTCCTTACAGTACTTTCATCTAGACCACATTTCTCTAGTTTTGCTTATGATAATGTCAAATGAGACTGTGACAGAAGCCTTAAGTGTCTATAGCTTCTCCCCATCCACTAGGCCAATAACCCTGTCAAAGAAGGAAACTAGGTTGGTTTGGCATGATTTGTTCTTGACAAATTCACGCTGCTATTACTTATTACCCTATTATCCTCTAGGTGCTTACAAATGCTTAATAATTCGTTCCAGTATTTTTCTCGGTATCCAAGTTAGGCTGACTGATCTATAATTCCCCAGGTCCTCTTTGCTTCCCTTTTTAAA
Organism: Chelonoidis abingdonii; assembly: GCF_003597395.2. Lineage (NCBI taxonomy): Eukaryota > Metazoa > Chordata > Testudines > Testudinidae > Chelonoidis > Chelonoidis abingdonii. The sequence continues at coordinate 87,619,616 of NC_133771.1, forward strand.
GATAGGTACTATGTTTGCCCTTCCCCAGCCCTCTAGGTCCTCACCAGTACTCCATGAGTTCCTGAAATAATTGCTAATGGTTCCAAGATTGCCTCAGCTAGCACCTTTAAGTAATTTAGGATGAACTTCATCAGGCTTTGCGACCTTGAATATATCTAACACACCTGAACATTCTTTAACCTGTTCTTTCCCTATTTTGGTTTGCATTCCTTCTCCCTTTTTGTTAATATTAGTTGACCATGTGGTCAACCATTAACCTTGGAAGATTGAACAAGGTGTGTTAGATATTATGGATCAGACTCCAATTTTGAACCTGCAATTTTGCAGTTACAATTAACTGCATGCAAAAATAACAAAATTTAGATGTTATGCTCTGTAATCAAAACAGACAAGTGTTTACATTTTCCCATTAATTGTGGGCATATAATCAGGGCTAAGTAGAGACCTCTTAAAAACCTTAATAATATAGCTCAGAATACCATATGTACCATTATTGTACCATATTGATACAATATGGTACAACAAACCTTTACTGATCATAGTGAAAACAAATTTCTTAAATACAAAAATATTTTTTTCACCTTAAAGGATTTTGCTCAAATTTCTGACAAAACTCACCATTGGGCAGAAACACTGAAGGCTTCTACCTCAGAAGTGAATATTTCAAAGCTATAAATGTATGAAAACAGGAAGTTACAATGGAAACTTTTTGCATCTTTAATTACGGTATTCAGTACAAACCTCCCTCCCACCCCTGTAATACATCTAAACACTTGCACTCACATCTCTGAAAACATAGCACATGTAGGTGCCCAGTGTAGATCAGTGTTTACAATGACATAATTTTGCTACAGCACATGTTCAACAAGTACCAGGATGTTTAAAGTTATTTGCATAAATATTAGCATTAGTCAGCATATGAAAAGTTTAAAAATTAATAGATAAACTTTATTTTAAAGCAGAGTTCAGTTTCAGTTATCTGAAGTGTTAACAGTAAAAATGTCAAATTAAAAACATACTTAAAAAATTTGAGTTTTGACCCGATGGTGTTACTTTAGCTACTATAGTGGATCATCTGTCTAACTGATCTTACCTAAAGTGCTGCCTTTTGGACTTTTTAAATCTCTATTGAAGTGGCAAAGGGATCTCCATCAGATGTGAGATGAGAGAAGAATGAAAGTCAGGGTGGATTTGATTTAAATCAAATTGATTGAAATCATGATTTAAATCACTAGTCAGGATGACTCGATTTAATCATGGTTTTCTACATAAAAGTGCATTCTTGTTGGTTGTTATAACCTTAATACATATTCTTCAAACTCAGAGAGAGATGTAGGTTTCATTTTTAGAAGATACGCACTACACATTTTAAGTGATTTATTTTGAAAACTTTTCTGATTAGTTTTACAGCTATATCAGAAAATGAATGATTGTTTGGTTATTTCATTTACCAAAGGTAACTGAATCAGATATTTATGAAGTCATTAGGAGGTGAACTATCTCCAGTTCAACAAGTTTAGTCATTAGTATTTGGAGGATTTTCTTGCCATGCTGTATTAGGAGAAGAACATCACCAGACAGACATTTAAATTGTTTTATTTAACAACGTTAAGTATTCTGGATTTTTTTCTTCAACAGCAAACATACAGTATTTTAACAAAACAAGAATATGTCCCTCGCTTCTCATATTTATCTCCAGACTTCTTCTCCTTGTCCAGATCTATTCTGCCCCCAACAATCGTCTATTCATTGAACTTTCTGAAACTTTGCACTTTGAGAGACAAGTAAGGGATTGACTCTGTGTACACAAATTTGCAGAGGGACAATAGAGTTTAGGTCTTATTTCTCACCTCTATATATTATTTATTTATTTACAAACATTTTTTCTGTTAACAAGCACATTACCTCTAGAAACACAAATCCACAGCATGAGAACTGCAAAACTAAGCATCTGTCAAGGTTTCTTTCTCCACTCTGAACTTTAGGGTACAGATGTGGGGACCTGCATGGACACTTCTAAGCCTAATTACTAGCTTAGCTCTGGTATACTGCCACCACCCAGAATTCATTGTCTGGGCCACTCTCTGTTCCCCCAAAACTTCGTCTCCTCCCTGGGTTGCCTTGAGGACTTCACCAATTCCCTGGTGAACACAGATCCAAACCCCTTGGATCTTAAAACAAGGAGAAAATTTACCATCCCCCTCCTTTCCCCCCACCAATCCCTGGTGAGTCCAGATCCAATCCCTTGGATCTTAACAAAGGAAAATAAATCAGGTTCTTAAAAAGAAGCTTTTAATTAAAGAAAGAAAAGGTAAAAATTATCTCTGTAAAATCAGGATGGAAAAGCTTTACAGGGTAATCAGATTCCTATAGACCAGAGGGGTCCCCCCTAGCCTTAGGTTCAAAGTTACAGCAAACAGAGGTAAAATCTCCAGCAAAAAAGAAACATTTCAAGTTGAGAAACCAAACATAAGACTAACACGCCTTGCCTGGCTAATTACTTACAAGTTTGAAATATGAGAGACTGATTCAGAAAGATTGGAGAGCCTGGATTGATGTCCCGTCCCTCTCAGTCTCGAGAGCGAACAACACCACCACAAAGAGCACAAACAAAAGACTTCCCTCTACCAAGATTTGAAAGTATCTTGTCCCCCTATTGGTCCTCTGGTCAGGTGTCAGTCAGATTTACTGAGCTCCTTAACCCTTTACAGGTAAAAGAGTCATTAACCCTTAACTATCTGTTTATGACAGCATCTCTGATGGTATCTTCTAGACTAAGCACTGAGTCCAATTGGGTAGATAGAAAGATTAACCTAAATAATCTATACAGAAGCCTGTGGAACCCCATATGATTAGGTACCTAATCCATGAACTATTGGAATTCATTTACAAAAGTTTTCTTAAACATTACATGAATATATTGTCTCATACTACAGAATTAGAATTTATAATCCCTATTCCATGATGAGATATCTTTGAGCTATAATGTATCTTAATTAAAACTATCTTTAGATAGTTTTTTTCCTCAAAAAGCATTTTATCAAAAAATCTGATTTAAATTAAAAAAATCTGACTTTTTTGATTTTTTTTAAAAAATTCATTGATTTTTATCCACCCTGATGGAAGTAGAGAGCTGAATTTCTCATGTGGCATATGGTCACTGTATACTAGGGGAAGCTTAGTTAAACGAAAAGTAAGCCTGACTGGCAGTTGTGAAAGAAACACAAAGGTTGCATCTACACAAGAAAACTGGATTTTCTAACAATGGTGCAGCTATACAGGTGATAGCAGCTGTGTTTCATGCCTGAGCCTGGTCTATGGTAACTCTGCACCACTGTTAATGTCGATTTAGCTGCACCATTGCTAGAAAATGGATATGCAATTTTCTTGTATAGATGCAATCAGAAAGCAAGTAATACAGAGAAGAGTGCTTAGGAAGCTGAAACAACAGCTGCTGGTGTTCAGAGAGCTACTGTTGCTAAGGTAGTAAGAAGAGCTGCCAAATGATAGATTCTTTTATCAAGTTACAGAAGCCGAGAAAAGGAGAGGGAGAGAGCACACGCAAGAAATAGGTAGAAAAAGAAACATTACTTACTGGCAATTCTGTATGTTGCAGTTACATCTTCCCTCATTATACATACACACACAGAGTGATACAGCTCCATAAACCAGGGAAAAAGGATTATCACTCAAAGTAGATATATACCTGTAGATATTTTTGCCCCCCAACTTCCATTTGCCAAGAAATTTTCCAAGCTAATCAATTAAAACCAACCACCCAAATGAACTACACAGGGAACTGGGAATTTTTATGTGGGAAGATGACAACTATGGCAAATAGAAAACTGGTAAATAACTTCACTTTATAATGCCTTTCCTCTCATCCTATACGTTATTGTATAAACCCATGAGGAAACCATTTCTGTAATCCCTGAACTAGGTTGACTCACAAGAAAATAACCAAAAGAAATCATGTGGTTCCAAATGATAAATAAAACAAGCACCCCAAAATCTAAAGACAAGTTCTTAAAGTGTGAGAGCCAATTCAAGTGAGCCTCTTGTATCTAGGAACTAATTCCAGATTAACAAAATCAACTTCCCTAAAAAAAGAGGCCCACAATCAAGTGGAAACTCACCCTACAGTTCCCAGATTACTACTAAATATCATTCTTCCAGCGATCACCTGCGCAACTGTAGGATACAATACCTGTACTGAGACACAAGGAGCAGAGTAAATATCATATATTATACTATGCTAACTAAAAGATTGTCTGCTCATAATTAAGAGAAAATGTAAAGATCTCTGACTTGAACAGCACTGTAACAAGGGCTCAGGGGACTACCTCCTAAGCTGGTCTGTCTTCTGGGTCAGTTCATATCTTCATGATTCCCCAAAATGAACAGCCAAAATACTTTCAAAAATCCAGTAAGCGATATCACCGGGACTAACATTAATATTTAAACACCACCTTCCTTCGATATTTTACAAGAATACTTAAACAAGGTCCTGCCTCAAGGGGCTTACACCAGCTTACAGTTGTATTCAAACACACATGATATAAAAGTAACAAGAAATAGGTGCACAGTCTATGAAGATCAACAGAGAAAGACTTCACGAAAACGTCATGATGAAGTGAAAGGAGGCAGCTTTGTGCTTAGAAATGGGAAGCAAATTCTAAGTGTAAGCAGTGTTATGAGGGAAGGCATGAAGCTGCGACTCTTTCAACATATCCCAAACAGCAGAAGGATCTTTCAGTATATAACATCACATCAGCACGAGGTACTCTTTGAATGGGAACTACACTAGCACACTCCACTGGTGGAGCCACCTCTAGTCTTATGGAACCCAAACTGGGTAATGTAGTCCAAGCCTTCCCTGTGGTCATGCAATGAAAATGTGCCCATGAACAAGTATATTCAGACTACTAACATATAGTAATTTTAGGAAAAACATTAAGAAATGGATCTCCACAACACACTGTGAGATAGAAAATTATTTACAGATGAGGAAATAGATGCCACAAGACTAGCTTGCCCACAGCCACGGAGTGAGTTAGTGGAAGAGCTGGGATTTGAACTCAAGAGTTCCTGGTTCCCAGTCATTTACTTAAGGCTCACTAGCCAGTGAAGCCGGTCATGCTAATGTAACCAACTTAGCTGGACGTTGCATAAGCTGTTAAGGATCCAAAGCAAAATAATAATTGTTTTTTCTAATTTTATTTTACACGGATGCAGGATGGCATTTACTTTTCTTTAAGGAAAATATTTCAAGAACTAACTGGGTTACAAAGTCTTCCTTTAAATAGAAGATATAAAAACACATGAAATAGGTGTTATCGCACATTTGTCCACAGAGTTTCAGTGGGCAATTGTGATCTCTACGCATATACACAAAAAGCAGAAGTGGATCACCAAAAAGCCTCCACTAGCCTGTTCAGTAGCTTACTGTTATACCACAGCATGTATCATGGACATTACCTTTCTGACGACAATATGTGAGAAAGATAAAGAAAGATCTATAGTCTGCTACCCATTGCTCCTACAATTGCTGGGACATCAGCCAAATTATTTTTGAAAATATCATTATGACAATTTCTGGATTATTATGTGACAGGAGAACTGCCTGCTGGAGACATAAACTGACGTGGTCTGGTTCATGGCAGGATTGTGTGTACTGAAAACTTGACATAATGTACTGCACAAATTTATTCTAGGCTTTTTGTTTTGTTGTTTTTTGCCATTACCATTACTAAAACCACTGCAGTGACTGATGTGCTAGAGCAAACAGGGCTCTAGCACTGTTTCAGTTTCTTTTGAGAATTGTCCCAAGCAGAGATTTACAAATATATCATCCTAATTTCTCAATTATTACTGTTTTTCTCTCTTCTTACTTCTAATTTTTTCAATAAAAATGCTTTATTAAAACCAACATGACAACAGATTTGCTCTCATGTTATGTCATCAAACACCTCTTGTATCTTATCTTTATTTAGCTTTATGTCTCTTTGCTTCCTTTCTAATATCTATATGAACTCAGAACCAAACAAAACATAAATTATCTAACCAAAACCACAAAACACATCAGTTTCATTTAAAGTACTGAAAAAGATGGTTACTCACCTTTGTAACTGTTATTCTTAGAGATGTGTTGCTCATGTCCATTCCAATTAGGTGTGCACACACTGTGGGCATGATCGTCGGAAGATTTTTACCCTAGCAACACTTGCTGGGTTGGCTGAGGCGCCCCCTGGAGTGGCGCCGTTATGGCACCGGATATATACCCCAGCCGGCTCAGCGCCCCCTCAGTTCCTTCTTGCCGGCTACTCCGACAGAGGGGAAGGAGGGTGGGTTTGGAATGGATACAAGCAACACATATCGAAGAACTACAGTTACAAAGGTGAGTAACCGTCTTTTGTTCTTCGAGTGCTTGCTCATATCAATTCCAATTAGGTGACTGCCAAGCCTTACCAAGGTGGTGGGGTCGGAGTGAGATGTCGCGCAGTGCACAATTGCTGAACCAAATGCCGTATCACCCCGATTGCTGGACGATTGCATAGTGGGAAGCAAAGGTATGTACCGATGACCAAGTTGCTGCCCTTCATATCTCCTGTATGGGTACATGAGCCAGGAAGGCAGAAGATGAAGCTTGAGCCCGAGCGGAGTGGGCAGTAAGGTGCGTAGTTGGGACACCAGCTAAATCATAGCACGCTCGGATGCAATATGTGATCCAGGATGAGATGCACTGGGTGGAGACCGGAAGGCCCTTCATCTGGTCTGCCACAGCAACGAACAGCTACATCGTCCTCCTAAAATGTTTTGTTTGTTCAACGTAAAAGGCGAGAGCCCTGCGAACATCTAGGGAGTGCAGCTGTTGTTCTCGTCAAGAAGCATGTGGCTTTGGATAGAAGACGGGGAAGATGATGTCTTGGTTGACATGGAAGGCAGACACCACCTTAGGAAGAAAGGAAGGGCGTGGTCGCAGCTGTACGTTGTCCTTATGGAACTCCGTATACGGTGAGTCCAAGGTGAGGGCTCTAAGCTCCGACACATGTCTCGCTGAGGTGATAGCTATGAAGAAGGCTGTTTTCTAGGAAAGGTACAGGCGCAAGCAGGTGGCCATTGACTCGAATAGGGCACCCATGAATGAGTCTGGATAGGACCAGGTTGAGGTCCCACATGGGAGCCAGATGCCGAATTTGCAGGTACAGACGTTCTAATCCCTTGAGGAACCATGGGATTGGAGAAGACCGAGCACCCACTTTCGCCCAGGTAGAAGGCCAAAATCGCCGCTAGGTCTACTCTGATGGATGAAACTGCTAGGCCCTGCTGTTTCAAGGACAAGATATAGTCTAAGACGATAAGTACTGGCGCCTCCAGTGGGGCAGTATTGCTCAGAGCACACCAGCAGGAAAAATGCTTCCACTTGGCCAAATGTGTGGACCTGGTAGAGGGCTTTCTGCTATCCAAAAGTACTTGCTGCACTGAGCAGGAGCAACATAGCTCAGATTGAGTTAGCCATGCAGTATCCACGCTGTGAGGTGGAGGGATTCCAGGTTGGGATGACAGAGTTATCCTGTTCCTGAGTGATCAGGTCCGGCCACAACGGAAGTGGAATTGGAGTGGTCACCTACAGATCGAGGAGAATGGTATACCAATGCTAGCTGGGCCACACCGGGGCGATCAAAATTAAGCAGGCCTTGTCTCTGCGCAACTTGAGAAGGACCCTGTGGACTAACGGGAATGGAGGAAAGGCATAATACAGGCGGTCTTTCCACGGTGTCAGGAACGTGTCCGACAGGGAACCCGGGGAGCGTCCCTGGAGAGAGCAGAACACCTGGCACTTCCGATTCTTGCGAGAGGCGAACAGGTCTTTCTGGGGAAACCCCCACTTCCGAAAAACAGAGTGGATGACATCCGGGTGAATTGACCACCCGTGAGACACTTATGAGCCTGGAAGGATCTGCTGAGGTAGTCCGCCAAGGTGTTCTGGACTCCTGGGAGAAATGACGCCACCAGGTCAATCGAGTGAGCTATGCAGAATTCCCACAGGTGAATGGCTTCCTGACAGAGGGGGGACGATCGCACTCCCCCTTGTTTGTTGATATAAAACATGGCTATTGTGTTGTCTGTGAGAACTGCAACACAACGGCCTGAAGGTGCTTGCGGAACACTTGACATGCCAGGCACACTGCCCTCAGCTTCCATATGTTGATGCGCCGGGATCTCTCATGTGGACCAAAGGTGAGCGCCCCAACCCAAAGATGATGCGTCCGTGGTTAGGACCAGGGAAGGTTGCAGGGCATGGAATGGTCCCCTTCACATACCGAGTTGGAGTTCAGCCACCAGACCAGAGAGGTTAAGACTTCCGGCGGTACCATGACCACTGTGCCCATGAGCCAGGCCTGAAGTGGACGCAGGTGCAGTCTGGCATATCTGGTCACGGAGGTACAAGATGCCATGTGTCCCAGGAGACCAAGGCACGTCCGTGCTGTCGAGGTTGGGAAGCTTTGGAGGCCGTGGATAATGCTTGCCGTGGACTGAAAGCAGGCGGGCAGTAGGCATGCATGAGCAAGTCTTGAATCTAGGACTGCTCTGATGAAGTCTATTCTTTGGGTCTGCTCCAGAGTGGACTTTTTGACATTGAGCAGCAGGCCCAGCTGTCTGAATAAGCTCATGGTGAACTGAACATGAGATTGCACCTGGTCCTTGGAGCGACCCCGAATGAGCCAGTCGTCAAGATACGGAAACACTTGGATCCAATGTCAACGGAGTGAGGCAGCTATGACAGCCATACACTTTGTAAAGACCCTTGGTGCCGTGGATAGGCCGAAGGGAAGAACAGTAAATTGAAAGTGCTGCTGGCTGACCACAAAGCGAAGGAAACACCTGCGCGGCAGTTAAATCATTATGTGGAAGTATGTGTCCCTCATTTTGAGGGTGGTGTACCAGTCTCCAGGATCCAGAGAAGGAATAATGGTCCCCAGGGAAACCATGCGGAACTTCAACCTTACCATGAATTTGTTGAGTCCATGCAGGTCCAGGATGAGCCGTAGCCCGCCCTTTGCCTTGGGAACTAGGAAATAACGTGAGTAAAAACCGCGGCTCCTCAGTTCCCTTGGAAGCTCCTCTATAGCTCCGATAGCTAGGAGCATTTGCACCTCCTGTAGGAGGAGTTGCTCATGAGAGGGGTCCCTGAAGAGGGATGGGGAGTGAGAGTGGGAAAAAAACAAATTGAAGGTGGTATTCACTTTCCATTGTACATGGGACCCATCAATCGGATGTTACACGGCACCACGCTGGGAGGAAATAGGAGAGGCGATTGTTCAAAGGTGGGGAAGGATCCTGGAAGGAGACTGGTCCTCCACCCTTGGGCGTACCTTCAAAAATTTTGTTTGGACCCCGCAGATGGTTTGGGGCAGGGGGGCTGGTTCTGGCCCATCTGAGGACCAGACTGTCTCTGTCTACCACCCCGGCCGCATCTTCTAGAGAAGTCCCGTCTTGGCCGGGGATTAGGGTAGGTGCGCTGTGGTTGGGGTCAGAAGAGCCTGCGTTGTGTCACCGGGGTATGCATGCCCAGTGAACACATGATGGCCCGGTTGTCCTTCAGACTCTGAAGTCCGGAGTCCCTCTTGTCCAAAAACGGACCATGGCCATCAAAGGGTAGGTCCTGAATAGTCTGCTGGAGTTCCAGTGGGAGACCGGAGACCTGTAGCCACAAGATGTGGCACATAGCTATGTCTGAGCCTAGAGTCCTAGCCACCGAGTCTGTCGCATCTATTGAGGCTTGCAACGATGTTCTGGCTACCTTCTTGCCCTCCTCTAGTAGGGCCCCGAACTCCTCCCTGGACTCCTGAGGAATAAGCTCTTTGAACTTTTGCATTGAGTTCCAGATATTATAAACTGTAGTGGCTCAAGAGGGCCTGCTGGTTAGCCACTCTGAGCGGCAAGCTGCCAGTAGAGTAAATTTTGTGCCCAAATAAATCCATGCACCTAGCCTCCTTGGATTTAGGAGCAGGAGCTTGTTGGCCATGTCTTTCCCTCTCGTTAAAAGACTGTACAATGAGAAAGCATGGCTGGGGTGAATATGCAAGTATTCATAGTCCTTGGAAGGGACCAAAGACTTCCTCTCCACCCCTTTGGCAGTAGGAGGAATAGAGGCCAGAGATTGCCAGATAGTAGTGGCATAAGCCTGGATAGTCTGGATAAAGGGCAAGGCTATTCTGGTTGGGGTGTCGGCAGATAGAATGTCCACTACAAGATCCTCGACCTCCACCTGGAGGCTCATGTTTTGTGCCACCCTGCGGAGAAACTCCTGGTGTGCATGGAGGTGGGGGCCAGAGGAGGACATACCCGCCACCGCCTCATTGGGTGAGGATGAGGAGGATAATCCTGGGATTAACGGGACCTGGGGAAGGTCTTGCTGGGGAGGGTCCATCTGCCCTAGGTCTACCATGCTAGGGGCATGGGCCTGAACTGAGGGCAGGGCCATCGCCTCTGAACCACCCAGAGGAGGGCGACTCACAGTGGCCTCCGGTATCAGGGGCTCCAAGTGGGCAGAGCGAGAAGCCCCCAAGGGGACACCTTGGGCCTGATGGTGTGCCCAAGGGGTCCACAATGGTCCTTTTGGAGGTTCCTAACCAGGATTCTGTCCCTTATCGTGCCATTGGCTAGCACCATCCGCATCTTGGTCCTGGACATGGTAGCCACTTTCTGCCTGGGATGACCTCGAGGTGTGACAGGATGACCAAGGTGGAACCGAGCCCATATGCTGGGTCACCTTGTCGTGTGGTACCACACCACGCCGTGGAGATGGAGATCGGCGCCGCGGTCTTGAGCAGTACTGCGATCCTGATCAAGACGAGCGGTCATATCGGTGCCAGGAGGCAAATCTGGACCTCAATGAAGATCTATGGACAGAACGGTGCTGGGATTGACTCTGAGTAGATCGGCGTTCGGACCGGTGTCGGGATTGGTGCTGGAAGCTGGACCGATACCAACCATACCAGGAAGATGATCTTCGCGAGGTGGAGCAGCACGTGAGTGTGCCGGGACTGCGAGCGGTGCCATGAACGAGACCAGCGTCTGGATTGGGACTGGGATCGGTGCCATCCTATCTCACTCTGTGACAGAGGATGCAGCATGGAGGACATTCCTTTTGAGGGAACAGCCTGTACCGGCGGTACTGAAGGTTGCGACAGTCTCAGCTCAGTGAGCACAATCAGGTCGTGTGCTGTGGAGAAAGTCTCTGGAGTGGACAGCAGCCCGAGCTCGACCACGGTACGCACTGGGGAGCTTATGTGCACCGGACTTGACTGCCCTTGTGGCACTGGAGTCAAGGGTACCGGGGTTCATGCCTTTGCAGGACGGTCCAACACGGGACGGAGCTCCGAGGGAGGCACAGGCGGTGCTGGCAACTGCAAGGGAGCAGCAGGTTGTTTGTGCTTCGGTCCTGGAGACAAAGAGCAGCGCCGTGCTAATAGAGGTGCCAGAGACTTCTGGTGCCAGGAATCTTTGCTGGTGTCTGGATGTGGTGCTCACTTTTCCGGTGCCGCAGGCACACTTTGAATTGACAAGGTTGGCATCGGGTCTCGGTGCAGAGCCGAGGACACCGGGCTAAGTGCTGTTTCCATTAGGAGCTGCTTCATAACCCTTTTTAGTCCCAGGCTTGAATGCCTTACAAATGCGGCACTTATCGGATTGATGGGATTCCCCCAGGTACTTCAAACAAGAGTCGTGGGGGTCTCCCATAAGCATTGGTTTAAGGCAGGCCAAGCATGGTTTGAAACCCGGAGACCTAGGCATCAGCCCGGGTACTGGGAGGGAAGGGAGAAGCCCCTTACCCCCAACTACTATTTACACTAAGAACAATCGCTATTTACTACTACTAAAGAACTAACAACAACTACTTTTAAAACTATAAACAAGTGCTACACTAGAAGCTAGGGAAGTGGAGTTCAGCTAAGCCATGCTCCACAGTTCCAATGACCATCATGGGCGGTAAGAAGGAACTGAGGGGGCGCTGGGCTGGCTGGGGTATATATCCGGCACCATAAAAGCATCACTCCAGGGGGCGCCTCAGCCGACCCACCAAGTGTTGCTAGGGTAAAAATCTTCTGACGATCGTGCACGCGGCGTGTGCACACCTAATTGGAATTGATGTGAGCAAGCACTTGAAGAAGAACCTTGAATTTCATAATAGACTTTCTTGTCTCTGCAGTGGCTCTCTCAGCATCCAGAACATGTAGTCTGTTCTCAAGAACAGAGGAAAGATATGGATAGACAGTCAACAGGACCATGGGCTCCTTTACATAGAAATATAAAGCCATTACTCCTGGGGGAATTCTGTGCCACTGCACACATGCAGAATTCATATTTGTTGCAGAATTTTTTTTCCCCACAGAAAATATATTCTGCCCGAGAAGTGCTGCAGTTCTGTCCTTCACTCATTCAGGGCCGCTATGGCACCACAACAGCCAGCAGCCGGCTGCAATCATCGCAGCACCATGTCTGCCGGAGCCAGGTTAGGACAGACAGAGTGGGGCACACAGGGCTGCTGGGAGGGTCACAGATAGGGTTTAGAAGGGCTAGTGGGGGGAACAGACTGGGACACAGGCTCAGGAGCTAGTGGGGTAACAGCACTGAGCCAGGGGCTGAATGGAAGGGGTGCTGCAGGGCCACAAGGGAATGGGGGGGTGCATGGACACATGGGGATAGGGCAGATGTGCCTGACTGAATGGGAGAGGCTTGTGGTCAGCCAGGGTCTGCATAGAGGAGACTTCCCAATTCCCTAACAATCCCTCTTCTCCCTCTGCCCCCAAATCTGTTCCGTACATCTGTCACCCACATCCAACAACCCTCCAGGTTCACTCCCAGGCTCCCTCCCTCTCCCTCAGCTCCTCTGTTACCCCAACTCCCCCAAGCCTTTGCACTGCTTCTGAGGGGTGCAGAAAATAATTTTCTGTATTGTAGCTTAAATGAATTACTTAAAGTTCTGTATTAATATTCCTAGTAAGGAATCTACTTTAAAAAAAAAAATTAGGTGATTTTTTTTTTGTCTGTACTGTTACAGATATACTTCCTGACAGGTATTTTAAAATAAATTACCAAAATAATTGAAATTGGTGTGATTATATTGCGTTATTTTGACAAATAAAATAAGTAGAATTTTAAAATATTGTGTGCTGAGGTTTTAATTTTTTGGTGCAGAAGTCTCCCAGGAATAAGCCATAGAGGAAGGAACTCCAAAGGCAACTGCAAAACCAGTTTGTTAGGGAAACACAGTAAAAACAGGGTTTTGATAACTAGAGAGCTTAATTCTTCAGTATGCTGAACTGAGGTTATAATGACTAAAAGAGCAACTTTCACCATAAACAGATGCAGGGAGAGTTTTCATGCATATACTCACAGATTGAATAATAGAAGGCAAGTACTATTGAAGGATGATGTTCTGAAATCTGGTGTCCTAAGGACTTGAAAAACTTGGAGTCATCAAACCTCAGAATGCAGTGACGGATGAAACCTGAATTTAAAGGCAGGAACTGAATATGGCTAAATCTATCTCAAAGACTTGTTGTAACGAACAGCTGGTGAGTGTGATACCCCTTCATGCACCCTCAACAGAAAAGGTCATACATAATCTTCATTAAGCTTTTTGGCTGAGGGATTGTGGCTACTTAGACAATGCATTTACAGCCTCAAGGGAGAAGCCTTTTTCTGTAACTGCTTTGTTCATCTTCCAGGCCAGGAGGCTTAATGGGATCGGATTGGGGAAGAGGACTGGCCTCTGGAGAAGAATATCAGGACAGACTGAGAGGCCCTTATATGTTCCATAGGAGGGCCAAGAGGCTTGAAGTTCAGGACATCTGAGCACATCTGAGAGTAAAAAGATGAAAACTGCCCTGTCCACTTGGAATTTGCATAGTATCCATGGAATCAAAGGAAGCAGGGGCAACATATAACCAAATCCCTTCCTCCAATGTCAGCTGAAGGCACCAAACCAAGGGATCCATGGTCCAAAATCATCATCAAAGAACCCTGGCATAGGATCTGCAGGCAGACTAATACACCAAGGAAGATCCCTCCACTGAGGGTAACGGAGAGACTTTGAAAGGGTACCAGAGTAGGTGTTAAGGAATCTTGAAAAAACTTCATGGTGGCACCATCAGGGAGACTTACAGTCTTGGTAGCTAAAGGGGAGTGCTGTGGAAGATCAACTATAAGAGCACTATATAGACCCTTCTGCACAAAGGGTAGGGAGTGTAGAAAAGAAAGGCACAAAAGAAAATTTGTGGGAAACCTGCCAGTGAGGATGGGGATGGGACGTGATTAACCTCACCCAGTGGCTTGAAAGGAATACAAAAGCTCTTAATTAACCAACAAAGGCCTGAACTCCTGTCCAAGGCAGAAATCTGAGCTGCTGACTGCCAATAAGGGTCAAAGGAGAGAAGATGAAGAGACAAAGAGAAGCTCTAATTGAACCAACAGACAGAGTGAACCTGGGTCAGAGCAGAAAATCAGAGGGACAGCCCAACACTGATTAGGGGAGTGGGCATCCAGTGACTGAGAAACAAATAGAAATTTCTGTTCATCAAAAAGTTCTGGAATTGTGGCTCCTACATCCACAGCTGGTGAGGGAAGACACTTGAAGTCAGTTACAGGGAAGGGAGAAACAGAGTATGAGCATCTGAGGAGCTATACATCTATCCGACGAAGTGAGTATTCACCCCCGAAAGCTCATGTTCCAATACGTCTGTTAGTCTATAAGGTGCCACAGGACTCTTTGCTGCTTTTACAGATCCAGACTAACACGGATACCCCTCTGATACTTGAGGAGCTAGAGGCAGCTAACATGTCCGGCTTTGCAAATGATTGCTGGACTGCATCATACACTCATGTTTTAATCCCCAAGGAAGGACCACACCTTCCATTGTATTCAGAGCATTGTATTCATTGTTGCAGACACACAACTGAAGGCAGATAGGATCTCACAGTCTGCATTTTGTGCTGCAGGCTAGCATCAGCACTTACTGCTACAGAGAGCCATCTTCAGTACAGACCTGCCAGTTAGGGTCAAGACAGAGGAATTTTAGAGGACAGGAAATGTGGGAGACAACCATTGCTCCCAGTTCACTGGGTCCTTGGCATATGAAGATATGCTTTTCTTTTGATTCCTTAAGGGCGGTCCTATTTTTCACCCTGAGTAGAAGGCGGTTGCCTTGGGAAGTTCTCACTAGGAAAGAAAAAAAAGGTACGTTGGCTGGCAGTCCATACATCAACTATCCAACAGACAGCAAAAATGGAAACCCTAGATAAGTGTTGAGCTATTGTGTTGTGGGACAACACAGCCCTGCATCCAACTACCAAGTCAGGGATGAAGAGAGGGGAGAAAAAGGGCTCCAAGCAGGAGTATTACAATTGGCACTGAGAAACAAGAGAGCAGAAGAAGCTGAAGGGGACACCAGAGTTAAGCTGTAATGACTTTTCTTGAAGTTGTCCTTGCTCTTCTCTTCTAATCTCCTTGAGGAAGAGCTAGAGCATTGGTCTCCAATCTTTTTATGCCCAAAATCACTTTTTGAATGTAAGGGCAACCCAGGATCTACTATTCCCCTTCCCTGAGGCCCCGCCCTGCTCACTCTATCCCCCCTCTCTCCTTCACTTGCTCTCCCCCACCCTCACTCACTTTCACTGGACTGAGGCAGGGGGTTGGAGGTCAGGAGGGGGTGCAGGCTCTAGGTTGGGGTTGAGGGGTTCCCAGTGTGGGAGGTGGCTCTGGGCTAAGCCTGTGGCAGGAGGGGGTATGGGGTGCTGGCTCTGGGAGGGGGGTCAAGGCTGGGGCATGGGCTTGGGATGCAGGAGGGGATATGGGGTGCTGCTGGCTCTGGGACGGGGCTATGGGCTGGGGCTTGGGGTGCAGGAGGGGACATGGGATGCTGGCTCCAGGAGGGGTTCAGGGTTGAGGGGTGCGGTCTTCCACAGGGAGGCATTTATCTCAGTCGGCAGTGCAGTGAGGCTAAGACAGGCTCCCTGCCTGCCAGGGCCCCACACCGCTCCCAGAAGGGGCCAATACACCCCTGCAGACTCTGGGGGGGAAGTGGGGGCACGTGGCTCTTCGCACTGCCCCTCTCTGTAGGCACCGCCCTGAAGCTCCCATTGGTCACAGTTCCTTGTTCCCAGCCAATGCTGGCCACTTTCGGGAGCAGCATGGGGCCATGGCAGGCAGGGAGTCTGGCTTTAGAGGCAGGCAGCTCCACTGCTCCGCAATGGCTGGAGATGGCAATCAACTGGAAGAGTCCCCAGGATCGACCAGTCGATCGCAATCGATGGGTTGGTGACCACTGTGCTAGAGGTAAAAGAACTGCATTCAGAGCTGAGGCTCTGTACTTCCAGGAGAGAAAGCAAAGCACTCTGAAAGGTCTAAGATAAGGGAAGTGGAGTTTGCTTTATATATCCTTGGCTTTTCCCTAGTCTTTGCCTCCTTGCTTCCTGGTAGAATCGGACTGGTTGTCTGGAATCTGCCTCCCAGAGGAAGAAAAAGGAGTACAAATAGCAAACATTTTACTTTTTAAAAGCCACAATAAGACTGGTTAGAAATCATCAGCCCCATTACTGTCTGTCATATTACTGTGCAACCAAAGGCCAAATTAAAATAGTGGAAAAAACAGATACATTTTCTATAGCATTTAATTTTTCAATGAAATTAAAATATACCTCAGGCTGAAGGATTGTGATGGAGCTGAAAGCTCTTTATCCTTTTGAGAATATGAATATATGTATGCCTTCTTTAGCATTCATTGGGCTGGCAGTCTGGAAAATTTTAGTGTCCTAGTGGTTAAAAAGCACTTACATTACTGGCAGTTCAAACTAGTGCCACATTGGTTCACTTGACAGGAGTTTAACGTTACTATGGCTCCAGGGAAAAGACAGTCTTTTCAGAAAGGCTCCTGGAGGGTTCTAAACCTTGTGAAGAACTCATTCATTTAAAATAAATATAGAAAAATGTTTGAGAGCGCAAAAAAAAATCTTCATTGCCTATTATCTTTAATGCTATTTCTTCCTCTGCCTTTAATTATACTACAAAGTAGTAATTAAAAGTAGTTATATTATAATTACATTTTAGAAATTACACATTCTTTACAAAACAACAATCTTTTTCCTTAATCATAGAAATGTAGGGCTGGATGTTACTATGACGGGTTGGATCACAGAAACCCTCTTGGGGCTGCCAACTGATGTGCCAGGACTACTTCTGCCCCTGCTTTCCTGCCCTAGCAGCTTAGGACCTCCGTACCCTGCCTGGTTTGAGCCAGACCAGCTAGCCTGCTGCAAACCCAGACCTAGGATCTGAACCACGTCCCCTAACAGCTGTAAGCTTGACTGAAAGCAACTTACAGAAGTGTTCCGTCTTTAACACTCAGATGTCCAACTCCCAGTGGGGTCCAAACCCCAAATAAATCAGTTTTACCCTGTATAAAGCTTATACAGGGTAAACTCATAAATTGTTTGCCCTCTATAACACTGATGGAGAGATATGCGCAGCTGTTTGTCTGCCCCTCCCCCCAAGGTATTAATACATGCTCTGGGTTAATTAATAAGTACAAAGTGATTTTATTAAATACTGAAAGTAGGATTTAAGTGGTTCCAAGTAGTAGCAGAACAAAGTGAATTACCAAGTAGAATAAAATAGAACACGCAAATCTATGTCTAAGAAACTGAATACAAATAAAACCTCACCATTTACAGTAAGCTTCTTTTTACAGACTAGTCTTCTGCTAGTCTGGGTCCAGCAATCACTCACACCCCCTGTAGTTACTGTCCTTTGTTCCAGTTTCTTTCAGGTATCCTTGGGGGTGGAGAGGCTCTCTCTTTAGCCAGCTGAAGACAAAATGGAGGGGTCCCCCAGGGATTTAAATAGACTTTCTCTTATGGGTGGATACCCCCTTCCTCACTCCTGTGCAAAGTCCAGCTCTAAGATGGAGTTTTGGAGTCACATGGGCAAACCACATGTCCATGCATGGCTCAGTTTTTCCAGCCAAGCCACATTCCTGGGAAGGTTCAGATGTGGATTGGTGTCTTCGAATTCATCGTTGGCTTAAGCAGTTTTTGATTGGGCACTTAATGTGTACTTTTCCCAAGAAGCTGACCAAGTGCTCTACTAGGCAAGTTAAAATCAAGCAAGTATACAGCCAATATTCCTAACTTCAAGTACAAAAATGATACATATATACAAATAGGATTAATAGACTCAGTAGATCATAACCTTTACAGAGATGTGTTACATGACATATGTAGCACAAAACATATTCTAGTTATGTCATATATACATTCATAAGCATATTCTATAAAGAACGGGTAGGCAACCTACGGCACGCGTACCGAAGGTGGCACGCGAGCTGATTTTCAGTGGCACTTACGCTGCCTGGGTCTTAGCCACCAGTCCAGGGGGCTCTGCATTTTAATTTCATTTTAAATGAAGCTTCTTAAACATTTTAAAACCCTTATTTACTGTACATACAACAGTAGTTTAGTTATATATTATAGACTTATAGAAAGAGATCTTCAAAAACGTTACAATGTATTACTGGCACACAAAACCTTAAATTAGAGTGAATAAATGAAGACTCAGCACACCACTTCCGAAAGGTTGCCAACCCCTGCCATAAAGTCTTATGGGGGGAAACTGTCACAGTGACCGCAACAAATAATGTATTCGATCTTCTTGCACTGAGCCATGAAGCCTTGACAAGTGATGGTGATTCCATAACCTCCTTTGGAAGCTTATTCCAAAACTTAACTGTCAGTATATTTGGAAAGATTTCCTTAATACCTTACCTAAATCGCCTGTGCTACAGATTAAGCCAATTAATTCTTGTCCGATCTTCTGTGGACATAGAAAACAGTCAATCACCACCCTCCTTATAACAGCCCTTAAGATATATGAAGATTGTTATCAGGTCTCCCCCTCAGTCATCTTTTTTCAAGACTAAATGTGCCCATTTTTCTAACCTCTTCTCATGATCAAGTTTTCTAAATCATTTATCATTTTTGTTGCTCTCCTCTAGATTCTCTCCAATTTATCCATATTTGTCTTAAAGTTTGGTGCCCAGACCTTGACACAGTACTCCAGCTGAGGCCTCACCAGCACCAAGCAGAGTGGGACAATCACCTCCCATGTCTTACATATGACACTCCTGTTAATACACCCCAGAATGACATTAGCCTTTTTCATAACTGCATCACACTGTTGGCTCATATTCAATTTGTGATCTATTATAACCCCAAGATCCTTTTCATCAGTGCTACTGCCTCGTCACTTATTCCCCATTTTGTAGTTGTGTTTTTGGTTTTTTCTTCCTAGGTGCAATACTTTGCACTTCTCTTTCTTGAATTTTATTTTGCAGGTTTCAGACCAATTCTCCAATTTGTCAAGTCATTTTGGGGAATTCTAATCCGGTTCTCCAAAGTGCTTGCAACCCCTTCCGGCATGGTGTCACCTGTAATTTTTATAAGTGTACTCTCTACTTTATTATCCAAGGCACTAATGAAAATAGTGAACTGCCCTGGACCCAAGACGGACCCGTGGGATCCCACTAGATTCTCTCAGTTTGACAGAAAATCATTGATAACTACTCTGAGTATGGTTTTTCAACCAGTTATGTACCCATCTTATAATAATTTCATCTAGATCAAATTTCCCTAGTTTGTTTATGAGAGTATCATGTGGACTGTGTCAAAATCCTTATTAAAGCTGCTTTCCCCCAGCCATTAGGCCAGTAAACTCAAAGAAGAAAATTAGGTTGGTTTGGCAGGATTTGTTTTTGACAAATCCGTGTTGGCTATTACCTATTACCCTATTATCCTCTAGTTACTTATAAATTGATTGTTTAATGATTTGTTCCAGTATCTTTCCAGGTATTGAAGGTAGGCTGACTGGTCTATCATTCCCCAGGTCCTCTTTGTTGCCCTTTTTAAAGATAGGTGGTATGTTTGCCCTTCTCCAGTTCTCTGGGACTCTGCCTATCCTCTGAGAGTTCTCAAAGATAATCACTAACAGTTCCAAGATCACTTTGTCTAGTTCCTTAAGTACCCTTAAATGAATTCTGAAGCAAAGTAGCATTGAACACCTCAGCCTTCTTAATATCATCCATTATTAGCTCTCCTTCCCCTCTAAGTAGAGGGCCAACACTTCCCTTTGTTTTTCTCTTGCTCTTAATGTATTTATTGAACCTCTTCTTATGGCGACAGGCAGGATCAAACCGGGGAACCTCTGGAGCCAAAAGGCTGTTAGCTAAGGCTGTAGAGCAGACTCATTTAACTCTCTCTCTAAGTGGTCTCAGTGCCACTAGATGGGACAGAACACACACCCAAAAGGTGTGTGGGTTACATTATGTCCTTTGCTTTGTCCCTTAGCTTTTCTCATTTTGTCCCTACATGTTTGTATTAATCTTTTGTACTCAACTGTAGCCATTTGTTCATGTTTCCATTTTTTGTAGGGTTCCTTTTTTACTTGCAGGTTATTAAAAAGCTTTTAATGGAGTCATATTAGTATTCTTTCTGTCTTTCCTTCACATCAGATTAGTTTGTTGTTGTGCCTTTAATATTATCTCTTTCAGAATCTGCCAGCTCTCCTGAACTCCTTTTTACCATAGATTTTCTTAATGATCACAACATAATCCAGAGTGTATGTTATTGTGAAATACTGTTATAATTAGGTGACTGATAGCACTTACTGTCAGTTTCAAGCCTAACAAACCATACATTAAGGCCATATCATAATTACACTTTAACATAAGTCCAATTATGTCCTATTACTTACTCAAAAATTGCATTTGGTTAGCCAATACTTACTTATATAGCTAGAAGGCCATGTCTTACTGTTACCTTTGACTAACTGTAGTGCCATACAGCTGAATAACTTTGAGGGTTGTTACTAGGAAAGATCCTTTTTCAGCCCAATCTTGCTCTCACTGAAGTCAATGATAAAATAATCATTGACTACAATAGGAGCAGGTACGAGAGTCCATAATAACTCCTATGCCTTCCTTATTCTTGATATCAAGTTTCCAGAATTTTTTGCCCCTTGAAGAGACACAATTCCCAGTATGAGGAGGAGAACAAGTATAAAGTGGAAATCAATAAGGGGGAAGAAATTATGAAAGGTGGTTGGGATGATAGAGGCAGAAGAAACAGCTCCCCAACACATGACAGCTATATTTTCAAGCATGCTAACTGTGCTGTTCACTTTGGATGCTAACTTTACTGTTCACTCAGTCAGTAATGTTAAGACAGAGACACTGACGTAAAACTGGAAAAGCCAAGAGTGCTCTTTGCCTGTTATCTACCTGTTTTGTGGAGGCTTATGTCTCCAGAACTGTCAGTCAGCACCTTTCATGAGCGCTAAATTAATTTACAAGATAACAAA
This sequence comes from Chelonoidis abingdonii, assembly GCF_003597395.2. Classification (NCBI taxonomy): domain Eukaryota; kingdom Metazoa; phylum Chordata; order Testudines; family Testudinidae; genus Chelonoidis; species Chelonoidis abingdonii. The sequence continues at coordinate 87,641,034 of NC_133771.1, forward strand.
AGAAAACATAAGGTTCAGAGCAGTTTGTGTAATACAAGGTTGATAGACAAATAAAGCTTTTTTGTTTCATTTTAAATTTGAAAATGTAGTTCTGTTTCATCTATAAAAACTGTAAGCAAATAACATTTTAGTTTGAAATGAATTGTAAAGTTAATAGCACAATGTACTTACTTAGACTACTCAGTTGTCTAATTATATTTGCCAACGAGATATTGGTGACACATTCCAATTCATTCTTGATGCCTCTGGGCAGTGCTGTGTGACACAGGTGCCTGGGGTCTATGTTTCTTTTCACTAATGGCATTTTGAGATATCAGAGGGCTAGCACACCTGTGAAGAAATTAAACAGAAGCATTATTATAGCTTTCCTTAACTATTTTGGTACAGATCATTACATCCAATCAAGTCAATACTGGCAAGATTAAAATACCTTCACATTTAGGTGAAGAAGGGATTTCTTTGGCTTGAAAGGTTAGTTACATGAACCTTTATGTTTGAGTCTGATTTTCAACCTTGTCAACTTTTATCTGACTACTGTGTCAATGATACTATGAACATTTTGTTACTATTCATGTTTTTCTGAAAAAGATGGAAAACCCTCTTTTGTACTGTAATTGTATCTTTCTCGACACACTAGTTCCTTACTCAGGCAAAATCCAATGGGCAAATCCTCTTGATTTATGGGAGGCAGTCATACACTCTTTCTCAAATCAAAGTGGTAGCCGTGTTAGTCTGTATCAGCAAAAACAACAAGGAGTCTTTGTGGCACCTTAGAGACTAGCGAATTTATTTGGGCATAAGCTTTCGTGGGGTAAAACCCACTTCATCAGATGCATGGAATGAAAAATACAGTAAGCAGTATAAATATTACAGCACGTGAAAAGATGGGAGTTGCCTTACCAAGTGGGCGGGGGTCAGTGCTAATTTACTGACTCCCCACTTGGTAAGGCAACTCCCATCTTTTCACGTCCTGTAATATTTATACTGCTTACTGTATTTTTCACTCCATGCATCTGATGAAGTGGGTTTTAGCCCACGAAAGCTTATGCCCAAATAAATTCGTTAGTCTCTAAGGTACCACAAGGACTCCAGTTGTTTTTTTCAAATCAAACTCCCTCCTATTGAGACAGGCACAGCGCTCATATCATTCAGTCTGGAAGGAAGGTGTGAGAAGCCTATTTCAAAGATCAGTTGGTAGGAAAACTTGGTGTTGCTACCATATATCTCCCTCCTCTTGAAGTCTAATTGCAATTTCTGCATCACACCTAACTCAGGGGAAACAACAGGAGACTGATGGATCTCCTAGCCATCATGCAAGGTTATGAGTGAGACAGTTAGCTCGGCTTAAAATGTGTCTGGTAAAAGCAGAGATTTTCCACTCCATTTGTGGTAGAGCATCCTCAGGCTGTTCCAACCGATGGAGGCATAAAACAGTAAATTAACTGCCTTCTGCAGCAGAGGAGACTTTTTCCATGATCAGTTTACAGACGGGTCTATAGAGCTTTCTCTGGCAGAGTGGAAGTTTTTGGCTTATAGATGAAAGCTAGATGGTGTACTGGCGGCAGAGGGTGGGAGGACTGCATTAAAGCTTATACTGGAACTTTAAATGAGTATTTCTAGATTTTCTGATATTTAAGTGTTTTGAACTCGAATTACACACTTCTAAATTGCTGACTCTGTTGGGAAATTTGGAGTTAAGTTAAAAAAATTAAGCATTGTATTTTAAACCCTAAATCAGAACTTCGTAATTTTTACATGCGTTTTGCATTATGTCTACAACTGTCTCATTATGCTGTTTTAAATTAAAACTATTTACAACTGTAATTCCATTTTTGGTTGGGAATTTCTTGAGGGTCTCTCCCCCCCTCTTCTTTAATGAATGAAAACTTGATGTTGAAGGAGTCACTACAATTTGGAGAAAAAAAGCAGGTGGACCTGGGACATCTCTGGAGCTTATAAGAAGGAGATTTGGCCGTGGCCTAGTTTGCTCACTCTTCCTATAGTACTTGTCAATCTGCAGGAATCCTGCCCAAGTGTTCTTGCTAGTTCCCTGAAGTTTGTAAATCATTCAGGAGTCCCTATAAATCTTACAACCACTCCAGGAGCACCTGCAGGCTGGGATTGAAACATTTGTAACTTTCTGGAGCACTCAGGTGGGAGGAGTTTCCAAACCATCAAGTTATGCCTATAGCATGTGTTATTTTTACAGAACTACTCACAAAGATAAATTTGTGGAGATTTTACATAGTTTCCAGAAGTTTATTTTTTCTATAGCAAATATCATTTCTATTAACCCAGCATAACTCAATAAAACTGATGCAAGAGTCCTGATTGAGATTTAGCAAATACAACACATTTGAAATGAACTATGGATTCACTCTTATGGTTCCATAATAGAAAATAAATGTATCAGTCGGTTGTACATATAAATGAAACATCCAATGTTTGAGTAATGTTCTTCAGAAGCAATTAAATATTAATTACCTTCCTGATTACTTCATTAACGATGTTATTGTGTGCACAAATGACAGCAGATTCTACTGTTCTATTCAAAACACGGGGGGCAGGAGCGGGGAGGGAGGGAAATCAGTGACTATTATTAAAGACAGATGCTCCCTGTGTAGTAAGAGGAGGCCCTGAGATATAAACCTTGGTATCAGAGGCCTGGTATGAGGCCTGAGGCCTAAACTAAAGTAATGGTCAATACTTTGCTAACATAAAGCAAAGTTAAGCTGTGAGCCAGAGGCAGGCCCTGCTCACAGAGGCTGGCAAGGAAAGGGCTGATGCTGCAGAAAGAGACATACCTAAAAGGTACTGGACACCAGATATCAGAACATTCGCATGCGTGTACACTCCACACAGACAACAAGGAACAGACTAACCCATTCCAATGACAGGGGCAAAAGGGTAATATGATGGATAGAGTTGTTTTGTTCGAACCAACATATATAAGGTGAGAGGCAGCACCTTACTACGTAGATGGGTTGTACCTCAATACGTCAGGAGTGATGTGTAACTTGTTTGTACCTGTGTATAAGAATGCATCCCTGGGGCTGTGTCTTTGTCCGGCCGAGGGGGCAGTGGAAAGTCCCGCCACTGACTGAGCTGAGTCCATTGCCAAAGGGCACTTTCTCTTAGTATGCCCTGAATCAGACTAAGAAATCTACTGGGAACTATCATTGTGTCCAATACGGCAATAAACCTGGCTGACGGGCCTTCATACTTACTAGACTCTGTGGACATTGGGGGTTCTCTTCGGGTCTGCTGTGTCAGCTATCTTCGAAGAGATGGGACAGCACACAGAGGGAACACACGCACGCAGCCGAGTGATATCAACATTGAACAGAGCAGAGCATCACACTGGTAGCATCCGACAACACCCTGACTTACGTAAGCGTTCTGTTCCAGAATGCCTTGCATAACTCAAATTTTGTGTAAGTTGGAAAAGTGTATACCCAACCGTTACACAAACAACAAGAAAAAAAATTAAAATAAAATAATACTCGCATTTCTAGCTTACGGAACTTTTTCCGTAAGTGCAGATTTGCGTAAATTGGGTTTGCGTAACCCAGGGATTGTCTGTAGAGGTAAAATTCAGTATGGAAAGAAACTTCATCTTCAAACTTCCGAAAGAATAACTAGTAAAAATTTATATATAAAAGAAAGTTGACAGCTCTCACTGTTCATGGATATAAAGGAGGCAAAAAAAAATCTGTAAATCTGTTAATCATTGATATCAAGTGGATTATTTTCTCTGTCTTTTTTATGTATTAATATTTAATTGTCCAGTCAAGGTATGACTGAATGTTATATAATTTTTCCCCACTGATTTTACACCAGTGATGAAATAATGTGATTAAATTAAATATATCTATATCGATATATCTATATCTATATATAGCAAACTTCAGCCCTCAGATGGTTAGTTGATAGGTTTCTTATAAATGTCTAAAAAGGGACAAAGAATCCTGTGGCATCTTATAGACTAACAGACTATAAGGTGCCACAGGACTCTTTGTCGCTTTTTACAGATCCAGACTAATACGGTTACCCCTCTGATACTTATAAATGTGTAACAACAAGAATAATAAAATGCTATTAAAGTCTATGTTATGTAACTTTTAGCAGTTAGCTAAACATTTTTAAATAATAACGGAACCTGTCAGTATATTTAATGGAACTGGATTGTCTAAAGGGTTTACATGATAAAACTCATTTTACAAAGGACGACTGATATTTGGATAAACTTGTCAGACACTGGCTCTGTCCAAGAGAAATTAAAAAACAATAATTTAATTAAAAAAAATTGGGGATTGATCTTTTATTCATTGGACACCCAGAATGCCCGCTGAAGTTTTGCATTCACAAGGAATGCAGGATCAAGCTCTGTGAGTGCACAATGAAAGAGGAGCTCCCCCTTCTCTGGGCCTGATCCAAAGCCCACTGAAGTCCATGGGAGTCTTTCCATTGACTTCAATGATCTTTGAACTATCTCCTGCAAAAACACACGCACCATCTTCTAACTTATACTTTTAGCATATAATGTGAAATACTTGTATTATATTTACAAATACCTAAGGACCAAACGTGGGACCCAGTCCTCCAAGCCCTCCATGTTTAACACTCCCAATGAAGCTCTGCAAGTAAAGTACTTGCAGGTTTAGACTCTTCATTGTCAAAATCTGGGAGAATTACTCGGATTGTGTTAGTTTTGTACAATAACTACTTTACATTAAAAAACCCAACAGAATAATTCGCTCTAACTCTGGATCCCCTTCTCCTCCACACCAAAATAAAATAAAATAAAATAAATTGGTTTTATAGGTTTCCTATTCATAACTAAATTGTAGGGAAACTTTTCCTCTTTATTGTTGGTTAATACTTTGCTTCAACAATAATAAATTAGGCCTGGTTTTCATACATTTTTATGCGTATAGATCTTTCTAAGAACTAAGGCACTGTGTTAGTACTTTATTCAATTTATATTTCTTTTTCTTCATACTTATCTTATGTATAGAGACATATGACAGTCCTCCTGTGCCCAAAGCCAATCCATATACACAGGAACCCAAGAGTTCAACAATAATGGGCTAGACCCCCAAAATTAATGGGATTGGTTTAAAAAAAATCATGATTTTTACACAAATAAATTTGGAGTTCTTTTACTTTACCTTCTGTTTTTTGAGAACTTGGGATGAACTAATTTCATACTTTCAAGCTTTTCTCTACAACCATGAGGGCTAGTTTTTTTATTTTTAAATAACAGTTGAGATCCTCACACAATCACATGAACCTATAAAGCTTTAAGTTGGCAATGCTGTATGGTTAACCAAAACTGTGTTGTCTATGCACCAAGCCTTAGTGGAAGGTGTCTGTCTGGGGTCAAATTTTACCTTGCAGGTGTTGTTCCCAGACACCAAAGAAAGACAAGCCAAGCCATCAGGAACGAAGTTTAACAAGGCCACAACTTTATTAAGTAACACATCTGGGAACTAGCCAGCAATAACTCACCCGTCCTGCCCAGGATAATCTAGCAGCGAAGGGAAAATTCCTTTGCAGCCGCAAAAAGATGACTAGACATAATGCCTGCAACAAGGCCTCAAAACCCAATCCTTCTCTGATCCCCAAGGGTGTTTTACTTCCTGGGAGGCGGAAGACTTTATAAGGCCCTCCCCTTGGGGCTTATAGTCAACAGGCTCCCCTCCCTTCATCAACCCCATGAGGAAGTAGAAGGCCATGAGGAAGGGAAGGGTGTGTGTACAATCCTTAAAGGGGCAAAGGGTTTTCTTTTCTACATCAGCTCACACAAAGCCTCTCACCTCTGAGGCTATGGGTGAGGCAGGGGGTAGTACAGGTCTACATGAGGATTATGTGGAACTGATTTAATCCCATGTTCTTTATAGAGACCTGGTGCACAGGTCTCTCACCAATGCCAGTATGCAAAGGGAGTGGGACCAGGTTCTGCCTCCTCCCCACTCCATTTGGAGTAGTGTTTACCCTAAAAGGGAGCAAACCCTGAGCTTCCTCAAATACAGAGACTGGAATTGTGACTGACCCTTATATGGGATGCCTGGAGAAAGGAGGCTCCTTGAAAACTCCTTTGCCACCTTCATATTGCATAAAGGCTAGTCACAATGTGATACTTATGTATTGAGTTAATAGTCTTGGTGCTATGCTTTCATTACAATAGCCATTAAATCCTGACAGATGTCACCAGATATTTTTAAGCAGTGAAAATGCTTTGGATCTGATTTTTCCTTGTTTAATTCCTACCCCAATGTATGATAGCACTGGTGAAAAAAGTGAACACGTTTTTAAAACCAATTTAATGACATTTGAATGAACTACCTTTGAAAAGTCAGATAGTTACTTAATCCACTATATTACACGCAGGCACAGATGCATCCTCTGTCCTCAAAGCCTTCAGCAGCTAATTTTTCTTCCTCATTCTTACCTTTTTCAAATGCCTCTGGCAGCTGCAGAGGAACCTACCTGTGGCACTTCTGCCCTGTACATGCACTACATCTCCGGTAGGAGCAACACTCTTAAAATGACAAGGATTATGTCAGTTTCATTCTGCTCCTAATGCTGAAGGAACACTTTGGGGAGCACCCCAGCTCATTGCTTTATAAAGCTTTTTTGGATAGTCTGAGAGTTGCCAACATATAAAACCTAAAGTCTCTTCTATGAAAATAGGGTGTGTATGGAATTTTTAGGAATCTCCCCCTCCCACAACACCCGCCGTTTAGCAAAAGAAATACAACTTTTTACCAAAAATTGCAAGTTAATTTAACTTTCAAAATATTCATACAGATGGGGGCCACCATTCTGAAGAGCGCCCTGCCCTGCCCTGCATGTGACCTTGCGCACATCACACGTGCAATGTCACACAGGTGGGGGCAGGGTGGCGCACTCTTCAAAATGGCATTCACCATCTGAAACTGGACAAAACCACATCTTGTTTTGTCTTATATTGGACCCAGGACAAACTTTAAAAAAGCAGGACTGTCCAGCTTAAAAACGGACAAATGCCTTGCCTATCATGAGCACGGGCACAGGTATTATTTTCCCTTGCAGAACTGGCCTACAGAATTCTTTCATAAGTGTAAGGAGTATGGGAAAATGTTAAACTGCTGCAATGTTGTGACAAATGTAAACCCCAATTGTCAGGAAATAGGTCACATTTCCTATTAGGGACAGTCAGACAGAAAGAGTGGAAGGATGGCAAATGTACATATAACTGAGAAAAAAACCAAATGCTCCACCTTTGCTGCTGACTTGCTGCCCAAAACTAACTGGTATTTAATCTACATTTCAGTCTTAGTCTTGGAAAGCTCATAGAATCTTCCAGATCAAGAGGACTTTTAAAAAGTTACTTCTGATTAAGTTCCATTTGGGGACTATCAACCTCGATAGTATTTCCTTAATGTTAACAAAAGTCATGTATCTATATCCCTACGCAGTTTGCTGAAAAAGTAGCACTGAATGTTCTTGCTTTAACAGATTTAAATCAGACTTATATTTTCTTTAATACATTTTTGTGACTTAATATTGCCATGATTCTTGCTATCTATGTTTTAAAATACACAGTCCAGTAATGCCTTGTACATCCTCAATTTTCAATCAACTATTCTCTGACTGCTAGCAGAATGTTACATTTTAAAGTTTGTGACAGTCAAATTTATTATATAGATTAAAAAAAACCCAGCAATAGAGTACGTAACAGCAATTGTGCCTGCCTACACAGTCACGCACTACCAGTACCCAACTCATTGTTTTATAATGCATTTTGGGATACTCTGAAAGTTGCTAGCATATGAAATCCAAAGTTTCTTTTATGAAAACGGGGGGCGGGGAGAGGTGGTGGTGGAAGTTTTAGGAATCTACTCCCCTCCCCCCCCCAAAACACCCCAAAAGACTATATTTCTTTTACTGAACCATGGATAAAAATGTTTCACAAAAAAATGCAAGTTTTAGTGATTAACTTTCAAAATATTCTACTATACAAGTACTGAAGTAACACCCATGACATTACAGGAAACTTAGCTGCCATGGATTTATTGTGTAATGTTGATATCATAGCCTCAGATTTAGGGACAAATTCTGATATCTTGCCAGAACAGCTCTACAGCGGTAGCAACAAGATTTCAGAGAAGAATGCAAATGTGTAAACGCCTAATTATGGTGCTTAGTACCAAGCTATCACTGAAGTTTTATAATATTTATACTTTGGAGAAACCTGCATTATACTAGTCTACTCAAATTGGGTGTGTGTAATTTAGTAGTGTATTAATTACATTTAAAAGTTAAAATTATGTGTCTAACAAACCAGTACTGGGCTCATGTCCTATAACTGCATATTGCTTCAACTAGTGTTACTAGGAGATTTACACTTTAAATTCCTCTGCATGCAAGTGTATAAGCTTGAATAGAAACTGCTTCCCACCATGCTGCCTGTGGGGACTTGGGGTTTTCCAGACCACTGGATTAATGCTTACACAGATAAGGAGTAGCCCTCTCTTCCTAAGTATAAGTTAAACTTTTCCCTTCTGTGCAGACTTATTAGGAACTCTTATTGAGCACAAACTTCCAGTGGGAAGGACATGTGGAAGGTCAACTTTGCATCAACTTCACCTATACACCCGATCTCAGGACTACGAGGGGGATGGGCTTCTACAGTGTGAAGAATTCTGCAAGATGAAAAACTTTGCACTGGCCCTCTGTAAACAGTAAATGCTGAGATATGTGCTGAATGTCCTTCTTACCCTTGCTATTAGGATGGTGCATTCAGCAAAAAGCCTTCCAATTTTTTGTTAACACCACCTGCAAATGCTTCAGGTGAGATAAACAGCATCCACACTTTGCCAACATCCACACTTTTGTTATGTGGGAATGTTATTTGTTGCTGTTCTCTTAGATTATTTTCTGACTTGCAAGCCTAAATAGGGTTAAGATTTTTTAAAAATCCATAATTTAAGAGGTTTTTCTCTTTTCATTTCTAGATTTCTGTATCTTAAACGAGCAGCAAATGAATTTCAATTTGTTATGCAATAATTATTTTTAATCATATTGTATTCAAGTTCTGGTCTGCACCTACTTTTATGTTATCTACAATGTAAAACTGTTATTTGTGACTTTAAAAATTAATACTTTTTTTAATGCAGAAACAAAAATAACCAACTATCAGCTCCCAACAAACTTACCCATATTTAATTAACAAAGATGTATAGATTTACTTGGTGTCTATCTTGTTATTAGCTGTAATTTGTTTTTGTCTAAGAAAATAAGCTATTTTATGAGCCTATTCCTACAAAGACCTGTCACAGGCTGAAGCACTTATTACTGTCAATAGCAGAACTACTGAAGACAGTAAGGCACTAAGGGTATGTCTTCACTACCAGCCGGCTCAGTGGGCAGCAATCGATCCAGTGGGGATCGATTTATCGCATCTAGTCTAGAGGTGATAAATTGATCCCCAAGCACTCTCCCATCGACTCCTGTACTCCAGCTCGGAGAGAGGCTGAAGTAACATCCAGTAATATTCAGAGTTGACGGGGGAGCAGCAGCAGTTGACTCACCGTAGTGAAGACACCGTGGTAAGTACCTCTAAGTACGTCGACTTCAGCTATGTTATTCACATAGCTGAAGTTGCATAACTTAGATCGATCCCTCCTCCTCCAGTGTAGACCAGGCCTAAGCCTGTAGCATATCTGGCCCTTTGACATCTCCCCTAACTCCCGCATCACACATGACCCCCCCGTTTTTTTTTTCAATAAGCTAAGTTACATGTTGTATTAAATACCAGACGTAAATAGAAAGTAACACTTCAATTTTTAAAATTCATTTCCTTTCAATTAAATATTTTAAGCAAATTTTGAAATTAAAAATATGGATTTAGCTATTTTTCAGTAAAATAGTATGTAAAAATATTTCCCTAAAGGTAAAACACACCGAAGTTACAACAAACAGAATTCTTGATTTAAACCAAAGTAACTAAAATACATTCAAATAACAAGATATTCAAAATAGAATTAAAGAATAGCAAATGTTACATTGCACTATTTAACTGATATTTCATATTTTGTTATAATAATGCTTCTAGATATTTTTAATATGAACTTCTCTCCATTTCATATTTGCTGAAGGAATTTCTTTGCTGGCCCAAGATACATTAAGTGTACAAGATGATGAAAAGGTTAGAGACTCGATTAGCTAATATCATTATAAAGCTTCATGGCCAAACGAAAATATTAAAGGCAGAAAATGGTAAAACAATGTTTTTTTCAGATACCGAAGATATCACACTAAACTATAGTAGAAACACATAAAAGACCTTCCCCCTAATAGTTTACTACAGACAAAAGGGCTGGCTTCCAAAAATGGGCACAAGATTTAATTATATATTACTGTGGCAAGAATGAAAGAATTATTAAATTCATAATATGCCATGCATATATTAACACAAATATATAAGTCACATACCTAGAGACATATTGCACATATATGCCCAGTTTTATTGTTATGGTCTTAACCAAGAAGAATCTGATGGCTCCTTGTACTCATTCTTCTACTGAAGCTTCTGAATACGTAGCATAATTTTAAAAAGAGAATACATGCACAATTTTATCTGTATTTTATATCTATATAACTATGGTATAGCTTTGTATTAGATATATCATCTAAAATTACTACACATAACATATATAAACAGACCTCAAAAGACAGTTGCAGAGTTTTCTGGTAACACTACTAAAAATTCTTCAGATTATCCAGGGCTCATTATTTTTCTTCTGGAGAGCTCATTCAAAAAATCTGATTTCAAAACATTTTGGAAGTACCCTGGGTTCTAATTTAAGCACAGCCAAGAATTAATAAATTAATTTTTAATTACAAGTTCTTCTCCACCCCCAAAAGGCTAAAAATGGACTAACGATATATAACTTACTATGCCATTTGAAATAGCTTTTTAAGACATAGTGTTCATCTGATGATATTTTTTCCTCACAGCATTAATCTATTCTGTTAACAGTTTCTGCATACAGTATATCACACAAAAGCCCTATGATGGATCACAACAAAAGCTCTTTGTAATCTTGACAGAGATAGATAACTAATCCAGTGTTAATTTCAATTCAACATCTCTAAAGCCAGAAATAAAGCATAACTTCTGAGGTTTTATCAAATCGATCACAATATATTATCATTGATGAAATTACATGATAACCTTATCAAAGAATTAAATTCTATGAATTAAAACACACAACAGTTAAATACCATAGATATTCATCTACCACTTGAAGATAGCTATCTTTCAAATGCACGCACCAATTTTACAACTTGATTCTAAAAAAATTATCACAGAGACATAAGCCTGCCCTAAAATGGGTAGCGTGCTGCAGTAACAATAAATATTTAAAGAAAAAGTACCTGAACTTCGCAGCAGCTAAGAAATGTAATGTAACCCCAGACAAAACCTGGCTGGCTTAGAGAAGATATTCAGTTCCCACCTCCGCTACAGCATTAAACTTCACTGTTACTCAACGGTGTATCAACTTTTAGAATTCTACACACACAGAAAGCACAGTCAACCTAGTCAATCACAGAACTGTAGCACTATTAATCATACTGAACACCTCCAGTCATTGGATTGCTTTGAAATGGGCTGGCTCTTGCACAAAGGAATTAGAATTCAACACACAGTGTCTTGCCTTAACAACAGAGCTATCTTTACAAAGAAAACACAGAAGCACTCACCCCCAGTGACCAAAGACGTCCTTTTTTCCTCAGAAACGTGAAAGGAACCCCCTAAAGGCAGAATGATTAAGAAATAATTATTCCTTTGGTTCCAAGCCATAATTGCTAAATATTAAAATTATGACATAACAGAAATGAGGGAAATGAGTGGCTATGCTTGGGGTGGAGAGAAGAGGAGGGAGGGGGGAATAAGACACACAGTCTATCCAGCTCATTGCACTGACCTTACTGTTGAATCCAAGAAGGAAATTGGATGCTAATGAAATAATAAATAATGTCAGACACCTACAATAGAACTGAAGTCCAGCGTACAAAGGTTTGTGACTAGGAAACCTGACACAACATGGGAGCTAATTAGACAGTTGCTATATATTAATCCACAAGTGACATACAATTGTTTTAATTATTACAACCATAGCTTCAGACACATTTGACTAAACAGTAGACAGTGTCATAAAATTACTTTATAAAAGCTTTTTGTTGCTGGATAGTTTTAAGTTTCTTATGCAAAACACAAAAGTCGTAGCTTAACCAGATATTTGAAAAAGGTGATCAATCATTCTTTGCAATATTAAAATAAATCATAATTCTAAATAACAGCCTTTTAGTTTCCAAAGTAAGTTTTATATTAAGGTCCCAAAACAGACACTTTGAATTTTCTAAATATTTACAGGATTTTAATTTGATGATTACTGCTAACTTTTTTTCAGCTTTAAAGAAGAGTTCAGATATGTCACATATTGAGTCAGATGGGCAGTAATGATCAGCTCATTTTCACTAGCTGAGCTCCTGATTGTATATGGATTTCTTCCCTTGCAAACAACAAAATTCCTCAGAAAGCAGGCTTGTTGCACAAGCCTGCCAATATCCATAAATAACATGCTGCCTTGTCTACTGAAACCTTTTTTTCTCTATAATGGTGACCCACATTTTAGCGTTATTTAAAGTGCCTGTTTGAACAGTGTTCTGTTGAAAAAAAACGTTATCTACATTGACAGAAACGGTTGTTTACTTTCAAGCAAAGATGTTATTAAAAGCTCTGAAAAGACTTGCCTTTCCTAACTGTTCTTTGAGATGCGTTGCTCATGTCCATTCCATTGTAGGTGTGTGTGCTAGCCACATGCACTGGTGTCAGAAGTTTTTCCCTCAGTGGTATCCATAGGGGACTAGCTCTGGCACCCTCTGGAGTGGCACGCGTATGTGCTAGTATAAGGGGTGCCCCCGACTTCCCTCTCTCTCAGTTTTGTTGCCGGAACTCCGACAGAGGGGAAGGATGACAGTCATGGAATGGACATGAGCAACACATCTCGAAGAACAGCAGTTACGAAAGGTTACCATTTTTTCTTCTTCGTATGCTTGCTCACGTCCATTTCATTGTAGGTGACTCCCAAGCAGTACCATCGAAGGTGGGTAGGAGTTCATGGACGTGTCAATTGCAACACAGCTCTGCCAAATCCAGCATCATCTCTGGTTTTCTGGATAATGGCTTAATGCGTCGTGAATGTTTGTACCGAAGAGAAGGTGAGAAGTTGGTACTTTAAGTGAAAGCAGGTAATCCAGGATGGACTGCAGAGACGACTGGGTAGGGGGATATTCCGCTCTGACGCCCAGCAGGAGAAACACTTCCACTTTGCCAGGTAAGTTGCTCTGGTGGAGGGCTTTCTGCTGTCCAAGAGATCCTGCTGTACCTGACTAGAGCAGGCGTGTTCCTCTGGATTCAGCCATGTAGCATCCAAGTTGTGAAGTGGAGAGAGGCAAGATTCAGATGCAGGAGTCGACCATGACGTTGCAAGAGTAGGTCTGGGCAGCCCTATGGCCACTTCTGATCTGCAGCAGCCAGGTCCATGAGCATGCCGAACCAATGCTGATGAGGCCATGCTTGGGCGATCATAATGATCTGTGCCTTATCCTTCTTGATTTCTGAGAGACTTTGCTGATGAGCAGAATTGGTGGGAAGGCATACATCAGGTCTCCTGACCAAGACAGGAGAAAGGCATGGGATAGTGAGCCTCAGCTGAGGCCTTGGAGAGAACAAAACGGATAACAGTTTCTGTTCTGTCTGGTGGTGATCAAGTCCTCTCAGGGAGCTTCCTACTTCTGGAAAAGCATTCTGACAACCTTCAAGTGAAGGGACCACTCACGGTGAGAGAAGAACAACCCACTGAGGCAATCGGCTAGCGTGTTCCAGACGCTGAAAAGGTGCAAGGCTTTCAAGTGGATTGCATACTGGATGCAAAAGTCCCACAGATGGAGGGCCTCCTGGCACAGAGCCGACAATCGAGCTCCCCCCTGCCTGTTGACATAGAACATGGAGGCCATGTTGTCTGCCAACAGCTGCACCATCTGGCCGGACAGTTGGGGAAGGAAGACACCACAAGCCACACGGATGGCCCGGAGCTCCCTGTCGTTTATATGCAATGCGAACTCCTTTTGAAACCATAACTCTTGAGTCCACAGTGTACCGAGATGCACTCCCAACAGAGGTTGGACGCATCCGAAATCAGGGAGACCGTGGGTTGCGGGCTCACAAATGGCACACCTTCCACACCAGGATGGGGTCAGACCACTGCAGAGAGATAAGCACCTGTGGTGGGCTCGTGATAAGCTTGTCTAGGTGATGTCTGGCCGGAGAGTAGACCGACGCCAGTCACATCTGGAGAGGATGCAGCCTGAGTCTTGTATGTCAGAAAACGTACGTGCATGCTGCCATGTGCCCCAATAGCCTGAGATAGACCCAGGCCATGGTTAGCATATGGGCAGTGATACTGGCAATCAGATCTGACATTGCCCTGAACCTAGCCTCTGGCAGGAATGCTCTGGCTTGGATAGAGTCGAGCACCGCTCCGATAAACTCTATCCATTGGACCGGGATCAACATTGATTTTTGTTCATTTATCAACAGGCCCAGAGTTTGACAAGTGGCTTGTCACATCTCGACACTGCGCTGGACCTGGACCCTGGAGCAGCCCTTGATGAGCTAGTCGTCGAGATACAGGTAAATCTGGATACCACAACACCTGAGGTAGGCCGCCACCACCAACATGCATTTTGTAAACACCCCTGGCATTCTTGCTAGGCCAAAAGGGAGCAGAGCAAATTGGTAGTAGGCAGTCCCAACTACAAAACGTAGGAACCATCTGTGTCTATGAAATATTGATATATGAAAATAAGCATCTTTCAGACTGAGGGTGGCATAACCAGTCTCCCAGATCCAGGGAAGGAATGATGGAGGCTAAGACGACCATGCGGAACTTCTACTTCTTACTTGTTGAGGTTCTGCAGGTTGAGGATGGGACGTAGATCCCCCCTTGGCTTTTGGGATCAAAAATAGCAATGTAAAACCCTTTCTCCCTCAAGTGCAGAGAGACTTCCTCCACTGCTCACACCCACAGAAGGTCATGCACCTCCTAAGTGAGCAGATGCTCATGAGAAGGGTCCCTGAAGAGGGATTGGGAGAAAGGGTGTGAAGGGGGGATAGAAATAAACTGGAAGGTATAGCACCCTGCTACTGTGCTGAGGACTCACTGGTCCATTGTTATAGAGACCTAGGCAGAGAGGAAGGGGGACAAACAGTTGGAAAACAGCAGAGGAGCAGGATCCAGGACATCGGCTGGAAGATCGCCTTCAAGCGCACCCTCAAAATGCCTGCTTGTTACCCGGTTGGTTATGGGTGGAGCTCGAGAGAGTTGAGGGTGATGGCTGATGGCCTTGCTGGTGCTTATAGCCCTTGCACTTCTTGCGGAAGCACTCTGACTGAGGTTGGGTCCCAAACCTGTGGGGCTGTTGCAGCTTAAACTGTTTATTTGCCAGCCCCGGTGTGTAAAGGCCCAGGGAGCGTAAGGTAGCCCTAAAGTCTTTCAGGCCATGTAATTTATTGTTTGTTCTGAAAACAGTGCCAGGCCATTGAATGGGAGGTCCTGGATGGATTGTTGAACCTCCATCAATAGGCCTGATGACTGCAACCAGGATGCCCACCTCACAGAAATAGCCAAACCAGAGTCTGTCGCATCTGAGGCCACTTGGTGGGCAGTGAGGATAGCCAGGACTTCCTTCCCGGGCTCCTCTGGCAGTGAATCCGTAAACTTGACCATCGACTGCCAAATATTAAAATCATAATGGCCAACCGAGGCCTGATGGTTGGCCACTCTGATCTGGAGGCTAGACGTAGAATAAATTTTTCTTCCAAAATGATTGAGGCTCTTTGCCTCCTTGTTCTTAGGCGCTGATTCCAGTTAGCCCTGTCTATTGCGCTCACTGGTGCCAACACAACCTGCGAGCTTGGGGCAGGGTGGGTATAAAGATACTCATACCCCTTAGCAGGGACATAGTATTTTTTTTCTGCCTGCTTGGAGATGGGGGCAAGGAGATGAATGTCTGCCACAGAGCCTTAGTAATTTTCACCACTCCCTTGTGCACTGGCAATGCCACCTGGGAGGGGGCTGCTGCACTTAGCACATCGAACAGAGTCTCTAAGGGTTCCCGCCAGTTCCTCAACTTCCAGCCTCGGGTTTGAGGCAAACCTCTTTAAAAGCTCTTGGTGACCCCTTGCATCATCCTGGGGAACCGAGTGAGAGGGCCCCGCTATCGCCTCATCGGGCGAAGATGAGGAGGAGGCAGGTACAGGTGGGTCTGCCAACTCTGCCACTTCTGCTAGGGAAGCCTTAGCCAAGGTTGGCTGTCCCTGGGGAGCCTGCTCTGACTCCGTGTCCAAGTCAGGGGGTGGACGGGAGACTGTCACTGACCATCTTTCAGATGCCCCTGAAATGGGTGGGGAATCTCCAGGGGTTCCATAGTTCTCAGAGGGATGGACCCTGGCCCTAGGCCCATGCTGCCACTGGTGGACAGGGGGGAATGATGATGCTCCTGGTGGGCGACCTTGGCCTGCTGGCAGGGTCTCCTCCTCGCTGTCCAATCCCGAGGAGAGAGAGACTTGTCTGAGGGACCAGGATGGTACCAAGGCAGCTTCTCTACCCTAATCCCATTGGCTTGGGCCGCAGACCTCCACTGAAGACCTATACCGGGATGATGGCTCTCAGTGCCGCAACCCCAGTGACAGACGGTGGCATTTGGCAGATCAGTTACAGTACCCCAGTGATCAATGCCTCATGCTTACAGTGCGGTGCCACTCCATAAATTAGGAGCGGGAACGGGAGCAAGCAGATCAACATGGGAGAGACTGTCAATGTGCTCACGGAGAACTGTACCAGCAATCCGGCCGCCAGTGACAGGGCTCTGGGGACTGGCGTCTCGACCTTCTGGAATGATGCCATGAGCTGGGAGAGCGGCTTGGGCAACTCGACACCAGGGCTCTGGGGACCACTGCCAATCGACACCTAGAGCCTGAGGAACACTGCCTAGAGTCCAGGGACGAACGCCGGGAACTCTGGCAAGTAAGCCAACCCACGCCCAAGGGCTGGTGGTGCTGTTCAGACGAGCATTGATGGGGCACCCCATGCGGCAAGGAGTAGTGCTACACTGATGGAGACCGCTAGAAGGCATCCAAGGTAGGTTAACCCCTCGAATGGGGCACCTCAGCAGCTGGCGTGGGTGATACCAGAAGGGACGGTATGCCCTTAGCAGCCTGAAAGGCCTCTGGTGTGGACGGCACAACGAGGTGCCGAGTGCCTCTGCCACTTCTCGGGGTGGTGAGCGGGTCTTAAAGTAGGCTCAACAGCTCAGTTGGAGTCAGAGCCTGGCCACCATCCAGAGGGGAAGAGCTGCCCCACACGGGTCTTTGGTCTCCTCTGGCTCTCTCCTTCCCTTTACAGGATGTAGGAGAACACCCCCTCCCAGACTTTCTTTGCTTTTTAGGTGGAACTGGAGATGAGGATAGGTGCCAGTCAGAGGTCAGTGCTGTTGGCACGCTCTGCACTGAGGCCGCAGTGCTTGGAGCAGAGTCTGATCTCGTCAGCTCCAAGGTCGGTGCTAGGGCTGACTCCATAAGGAGCGGTTGGAGATGAATGCCCAGCTCCTGTCTGGTCCACGGCCTGAAGCTCTTGCAAATGCAACACTTTTCACTCATGTGGGTTTCCTTTAAACACTTCAGGCAGCTTGTGTGGGGATCACTGATTGGCATGGATTTTTTGCAACAGTCACAAGGCATGCCTCATCCCTAGGCTGAGTCCTGTATGGGTCTAACTAACTATTTCTAACTTAACACTAAAGGAAGTACTAACTATACAACTTTAAACAAATTCACTACTAGACACAATAGAGACAGCAAAACTTGCTGAAGCAAGGAGACGTTCCAACACCGTCACTGCAGTAAGAAGGAACTGAAGGAGCGGGGAGTCAGCAGCACCCCTTATACCGATGCATACACACGCCACTCCAGAGGGCGCCAGAGCCGGTCTCCTACGAATACCACTGAGGGAAAAACTTCAGGCACCGGTGCATGCGATGAACACTCACACCTACAATGGAACGGACATGAGCAACCACTCGAGAAAGAAACAGGTGATTTATATTATTTAAAAATAGGGATTGATCACTGATCCTTCAGTCCTTGCTAAGGCAAAACACCATGGTGAAGTCAATGAGGAATTTGACTGAATAAAGATTGAATATTTCATAGAAGTTAGAGAGGGAAGAGACCTGAAAGTTATCCAATCCATTTCCCTGGAAGTATAGGATTATTCTTGACAGTTTATTTTCTAGTGTTTTGTCCAGTCTATTTTTCAATGTCCTAAGTGACGGAGCTTCCAGCACTTCCTTAGGAAGTTTATTACAAATCTAGTACATCTCAGTAATAGGAAAGTGTTCCTGTTATTTAGCCTAAATTCTCTCTCTCTCTCTCTCTCGGTTTCTGCTCTTTCTTGGCTTTGTTCCTCTGTACTTCCATATTTCACACACAATTCTTCTTCTTTCTTATTGGTTACTACCTTCACATATTTCTAGGCTTGTTGTAATCGCCCCCCACTGCCATCAGCCACCTGACCAAGTTAGAGATTTAGTTTCTTGTAATGTTTTCCTCATAAATCACTTCTACCATTTCTGA
Organism: Chelonoidis abingdonii; assembly: GCF_003597395.2. Taxonomy (NCBI): domain Eukaryota; kingdom Metazoa; phylum Chordata; order Testudines; family Testudinidae; genus Chelonoidis; species Chelonoidis abingdonii. Next base: position 87,659,785 of record NC_133771.1, read on the forward strand.
TCATTTTTGTTGCTCTTCTCTGAACTCCCCCTAACTGATCAATATTTTTTTAGTCAGATGGTAGCCAGAAATTAAGTCCAGACTCCAGGTGCAATTGTACCTGGAGCATATAGGGACCAATTCTGCAAAGCATCTACATGTGTACTGAAGGGCTTTGCTGCATAGGGATGAACTGCTATATCAGGGCAATTGGGAGAGACTATTAGTTCCTTGCTTTGTGACATGATGCCTGTGCATTTGAAGCCCTAAATCTATTACAAAATTCCAAACTTATGTCTAACTTGCTGTTCACTCCGTATTGTAGGTGCACTGTAGCACTTAGGTGCTGATTCAGCAAGGTTTTTAAACATATGCCTAACTTTAAGCATGAGAGTGGTCCCATTGGCTTGAAGGGGACTACTTATGCTTAATATTAGACACGTGCTTAAATACTTTGCTGAATCATGGCTCAACAAAGCTTTCTCCTGTCCCTTCCAGATCTTTTCCCCCTCCCAGTCATATTATTTTGCAGTTTTGCAAGTCATATGTCATTTTGCTATTTTCTGCCTATGTTTCTAATTTGTCTATAACCCTCCAGAATCAGGCTCTTAGGGCCACACAAACACAAATCTTTGTTCCTGTGAGTAGTCACCCTGAAGTTAATAGGACTCCTTACAGGAGTGAGTTTGTGGGACTGCACCCATACTTTTTTGCGGGTGATTTACACTATGGTTTTATGTTACTTAGGTTCATTAGAATGGACGTTTCTTTACAAGACGCTGAAGAAACTATTTACACCATAAACCAATTGAAATGAGTAATGTGGCACCAATATTTGCATCTCTATTACCACAGTCTGATAAAGATAAATAAAATGTTCTTTATTGATCTCTAACAAAGAGATGCCATTCGCTGTTAATTTATGTAGGCTGCAGTGTTTTTTATGTAAAAGCTTTTTTTTTTATCTCTTAAGATTAATGGCACATAATTTCTAGCTTTTTACAATCCTCTGGAACCTTCAATTTACCAGGTCTAAGTAAAAACACATTGTAAAAATAGTTCCTCTTCCAGATATGAAATTAAGAAATGTGCATTATACAAACTTAAGTATCTATAAGATATAATTCTCCTAATTTTTCTTGGGTTTAAATACTAAAATTACTTCTAACCATCATTTAGTCTCAGTGTCTAAAAATACATTTGAGAAATATCCATATTAGGGATGAGCAAAATGTTGCAGATAAAATAATCAACCTCACATATTTCTTGAAGTAAACCTGTACTTTTCTTTAGGTTCAAAATCTTAACTAATGAATTTGTGTAAGAGCCTGATTCTGTCACAACCAGTGAGTAGCTTTTACTTATTTGAGCAATCTCAAATAAGCAAAGCCTAAAATGGCTGTTCAACAGGAATGTCAGAATCATGCCCAACATTTTTACATTCTTGTACTTACTGATTTCAACCAGAAGCTACCAAAATACCACAAAAATCACCATTCTGATAGTATTTCAAATGGAGACAAAATCATGGAGTGCTTAAAATTTTATGAGAAAGCTTGTCTCCATGGGATCTTAAGAAAATTTTCAACTGTACACTTCTCCGAAATTCCTCTGGATAAGAAAGAGAGAGGGAAGGTTGCTACAAGAGGAGTGCTGAAAACAAAAGCACTTAAAAATATAATGGGTTTGTGCTACTGAGTAAACATTTGCCTAAATGGGGCAGAGTTACAGGTCCTGACAACAGAAGGTCCAATCCCGCAAAAAATTAACAAGCGTAAGTGCCCTAGTTCAATTTCCATGGAAGCCAATGGAAGCTTTTTCAAGTAACTTCAGTGGGTACTGGATCAAGCTCATTGTGCTTACAACTAAGAGTACTCTCACTCAGGCAGCCAGCACCACAGCTGAGGATTCTGGAGTTAAAGTCAGTCCATCCACTAGACCTAAAAGGACCTCCAAGCCTTGTCTCCTCAACATTGAGAGCAGCAGCAACAGCAGCAGGTGAGAGAAGCTGTTAATTTAAAGCTTTCCAACATCATCATTCACTCAACACTGACACTTGGAATCTGAATTCCTCCCCCTACCCCCAGCCCTTATTGTTTTGCTGTGGAATTGTTGAGTTCTCCTTCATCTTGCCTTTCTCCTACCACTGCAACCCTTCAGAAGCCTAGCCTCACTCAGTCTGTCCCTTAGCAGTATACCTCACCCGAACTATGATTTTGATGCAGGAATTACTGAGTGAACATTTATAATGGTATTATGCAGGTCCAACTAGATAATTGACCAAGATAATTGGCCAAGTTTGTAAGGGTATTATATTCAACATGACAGCATTTCTTTGTTTGTCTGTCTGTCTGTCATGTAATAACTTTTTGAATGACATCCGATCAATTCCAAAAGTTCAGGGAAAGTTCTAGGCATCAATGGCCAAAACTATATTGATTTTGTGGAAAATCAGAAAACTGAAAGGGGAAAAATAAGGCACACATTGAACCCCTGCCATTCTGTTAGCGCAGCCACAGCTACAATAAACTCTGCAGTTGTCTATAGACTGGTTGACGGCTCCCGTTAACATGGGGGTTTACACACAACCCCAGGTACGGGGGTAGATTGAGTGACCCTGGTATAGAGGAGGAGGGAACACACAGAGCCTCTGGCATGGTGAAAGAATGAGGGACCCTGGTATAGGGGAGTGGGAAATAGTAGAGCATGGGGACACATCCAGAGCCCTAGCCATGAGAGGATAATGGGGGACTTTAGAATGGGAGTACACACAGCATGGCGACTAAATAGAGCCCCAATCCTGATTTTGACCTCTGGGTGCTACAACAATGTAAATAGAAATAATTATTTAAAATTTAAGAGAGCGAGAGCAAGAGAGAGAGATTTCAGTCTGTCAGAGCAGTTGCTTAAAGGACCAGCACCAGACGGGGGTGTGGAGGGGGAGGGAAGCCTACTATTAATATCTCTTCAAAAAGCCTGGTTTATTCTGCCTCTAGTATTTTGGTGGGGGTGGGGAAAGAAATATCTAGTTTTTTAATGGTTATTTTTACACAATTTAAGGTAATTGAAACCAACAAACACGACAACCTTTAGCTTACTGACATGCTCAGTTTAAAAAAAGAAGTTTCAATGTCAACATGAATAGTAATATGATACCACTCACTGTCTCATAGAGGTGGGGAAATTCAATAACTTCATGGCAGGGAGACATGCAAAGCCAGTATGAGAAGTTTTTTATTTTCTCAGTGCACACAGAAGCTGTATTCCAATGTCTCAGGAAGGTCTGAGGGGATGCAATAGTGGCAAGCATATCCATCAAGATCTCACACAGCTCAGGAGGCACACTTATTCAGTAAAGACAAGGTGATCTTCTAAATTGTATTTCTGTGACTAAATGTAGCGAGGTGTTGACCCGCTCCAGCGCTGACAGGGTTGGAACCAGCCCTCGGAGAGGGCTGGCAGGCCGGGAGAACAGCCCAGGCTGAGTGGGGAAACAGCCACAGCCAAATGGAGTCAGCTGGCCCTATAAAGGGACTGCTGGGCTGAAGCAGTCTCAGTCTCTCTCTGCGTTCTGAGAGAGAAGGGCCTGGCTGCTAGAAGCTGAGAGAGTACCTGAGGGAAGCAGGGTTGGGGAATAGGGCAAGGGAGCTGTAGGGCTCTGCCTGGTAAAACCCCCAGGCTGCGGCCTAGTGTAAGGCCAGACAAGTACTGGGGCTACAGAGGGGTAGCAACAGGTAGCCAGAGGCAGCAGGTCCAAACCCCTTTGCCTGTGATGAGTGGCTTATACTGCAATGAATGAAATCTTTAGCAGCCACTGAGGACTGTAAGAGTAGTAAAGCCTTTTGCAAGTTTCCAGAAGTCTATCAGTATTGGAAAATAAAACAGACAGCAAGATGCATAACTACAATGACATGGTGAATAGAGGCTCTCAACAGCGGTCAAGAGACACACAGTAGAAGTAGTGATGGAGAATGCCGCGCTGTTGCTGCTATGATACTCCTCAAAGCAGCAAGTATTTTTCTGTGTGTCCTTACCAATACCATCCAGGAAAACAACCCCTCAAAAGCCCAGAATATTAATTCCCAGAACTAAAACTTGTACAGTGCCAGAACAAGTTTAGTACTGCTTCTCTCCATTTCACACACACACACAAAGCTACCACTCTTCTGTGTTCTCACAATCCATGACCTTAGAGTTCAGGAGGATTCAAAAAAGGGACTGGACATTTACATTGACAAGTACATCCAGAATTAATAGATTCATAGATTTTAAAACCAGAAGGAACTATTAGATCATCTAGTCTGATCTCCTGCATAACACAGTCCATAGAAATTCCCCTAGTAATTCTTGTATCAAGCCCACAACTTCTGTTTAGTTATTACAGCAAAAATTAAACAAAAAGAAAGCAAATCCAGAGTCCCAGAAGGAATCAACTCTCATGCTCCAGGAGAATAAGCCAACCATTAACTAATAGGGTAAGAAGAAACTCTCCTTGTGGTCATGTTCTGTAACAAGCTAGTGCCATGTTTCTTGGACCTCTCTCTTAAGAGGTGGTACTGGCTACTGTCAGAGACAGGACACCATACTAGATGGACCAAAGATCTGCATGGCAATTCCTATGACTCTCCCTGATGTTTGGGTCACTTTTTTCTGTGCTGAAATGTCATGTAAATATGTCAGGGAAGCAAAAAGATAGGTAATCTGATACAACAGCTATGAAGAAATGAGGTATCTTCAGTACCACCATCCTAATCAAATACTGACCTATGTTTCTTCAGAGTACAGCATAGCAGAGCTGGAACTTAAAAGGAAAAAGCAGCAAGCAGGAAAGAATTCCTCCTGCTTTGCTGTGGAACTGTACAAGTTCAAAGCATATAGCTATATCATCCTGATGGTACTAAGCACCAGCACTGTTACTATTTTATCAATACTACTGAAAGTCACCAGGCAAGAACTCTATAAGACAACTTTCCTTATACAAGGTTTTCCAATAAGGCAGGTGTTATTACCCATATAATTATTAAACAACCCAATCTATTAACTGAAAAGCAGCAGAAGCTATTGTCCTGGATTTGCAGCCATAGGTTAGCATACAGGATATTGGCTTCCAAAAGGCTATTGCAGCTTATTGAGCCATGCTATTCCTATTAGCGAGAAAATTCTTCCCCAATATTGCTGTGCCTCAAAATGATTATTTCTCATTGATCAAAGGAAGGCATACTGCCAGGCAGCCAGAGAGAAAAGTTGTATATTTTAGTATTCGAATGTGGATAAACAACAAAATGATTTATAACACTGTCTAATAGCAGACTGTTTGTTAGCTTTGAGCCTGAAGGCAGGGTAAGTAGGTTCTTACTTTTAGCATAGTTTCTGAGACTGCTATCAGCATATCAGCCCCAGCCACTATGCTGGAACTGCAGCAGCATCAATAGCAGGTAATGGCTGTTTCTGAAGTAGACCATTTCACACAAAAGGAACACTCTGAGAAGGTTTGAAAGAAGATGGAATATCTGGCTAATGTTGGATTGCATTATGACTTCTTCACTGAAGATAATAGTAGCAATATTAGAAAACCATTCAAGGACTTTGTGTTCATTCATATTCATTTTTTCACCCACTATCTTAATTAGATAGTATGAGGTTTCTACTAGCCAACATTTTACAGTCAGTTTCCAGAGCCTACTCTTCCAGTATAACTACAGGCCTGAGGCCCATGAGGGTGTTTGTGCAATATGCCACTGTAGCCCTAAGGATTAATCTGCTTGCTTGCATAGATCTATATATTTTTTATAAATTTAATTATTTGATGTATTGTAATAGGTTTATAGGTTTATATTAAAAATAAGTTCGACTGTAACGCAAGAGACCTACAGGCCAAAAATCTATATGTTAAGCTAAAGCAAAGCTATCATATTTACAGTGGGCCCTTTTGCCCAGAAAGTAAAGTTGACCTTCATTTTGTTGCCTAAATAGATAAAGTACCCACGGCTATGTCTTTACCTAGACCAGGGATCGGCAACCTTTGGCACGTGGCTAGCCAGGGTAAGAACCCTGCCGGGCCGGGCCGGTTTGTTTACCTGCCGCGTCCACAGGTTCGGCCAATCGCGGCTCCCACTGGCCGCGGTTCATCGCTCCAGGCCAATGGGGGCTGCGGGAAGCGGCGCAGGCCGAGGGATGTGCTGGCTGCCACTTCTCGCAGCTCCCATTGTCCTGGAGCGATGAACCTGCGGACACGGACGGTAAACAAACCGGCCCGGCCCCCCAGGGTGCTTACCCTGGCGAGCCATGCCAAAGGTTGCCAATCCCTAGACCAACAGACAATGCAGTATGGCACAGGGAATTTTTCAAAGTTGTACCCACAGACTTAACAAGTACACCACAACTGCGCACGTACCTGTTGTTTATACACACATACATACTATGAGGTAAGTGTACCCTAACATTTCTGAGGGGGAAGAATGAAATTTGGGAATAAGAGGAAGGATTTCTGGTATTTATGCCCTATAAAGAGGTGACTCACCTCGCTCAATTATCTTCATCTTCAACTACGTATCGATGCTATCCATCTACGACAGCTACTCACTATTAATCGGCCTTATTTTCTTTTCAAACTTTAAGTTCCAAAGGGACTAGGCCAAGCTTGGTTTCCCTAAACTTTATTCTCAGTTTGTCTATTAGGTTTTATTTTGGGTAAGTTAGAGAGTAAACTCTAAAGCAGCTTTGACAGCTCTTCGCATTAGTTACCTCTGCACACCTCTACAAGAGGTGTGAAACCGGAACCGCCAGAGGCAAGGTCCTGTGTCTTTCAACATCAGGTTATCCAAACAGGGTGTGAGTATTAACCAAAATTTTGCAGCACATAATATTGTATTACCATATGTATCTCTTAAATAACAATAATACAATTGTAATTTTGTAACTCTATTTTACCATTTGCTTACTATTTCACTGATTTTAATAAAAAGTCTTTATGACTATATTTGTCTGAGTGTGAGCTTCCTTGCATACCCCCAAGGGTCCCTTATAAATTCTGTGGAGCCTGATTCAGGACAAGAAATTTTATCTTTTGATCAAACAGATTGGCAAGCCTAAACTAATTAAAATAAAATAAAATTAAGTTGATAAATTAAATTAACATTACTCACCCACCCCAGATTATGCTACACAACCCCCGTTCCCTACCCACTAGCTCAAATATCCTTCCAAGCCCTCCCTCGTCTCTTCAAACAGAACAGTAGATGGGAACTGTAATTTTTAAAATAAGCCACTTCTTTCAGCTCTCAGCTGAAATAGTGATGCAGGCAGGGGACCATGTGCACTGCAGGAATCCATCATAAGTGGCTCGCAAGATCTCACTCTCATAAGAGCTATGTTGAAAGGGATCCTGAAAGAGTAGAGGGAGGCTGTAGACACTGCAGAGGCATAGGATGTCTGCAGGTTTACGAACTAGAATCCCTCACTAGATCTGCAGAAGTCAGGTCAAACCCTGCTCACCTGATTAAAAAATTTCAGGGAAACTTGAAGCTTTGTTGCTTGCTTGTGGAAGTAGCCTGCCTTGGGGAATATTCCAGCTCTAAGAAATATGTCTTAATTTTCTGTTAAAAACTCTGGTCAGCCTATCTCAGACTCACTCATCTATCTTCACTGCATAAACATCAGTAATTCTGGCATTTGTACTGATTCCAAGAAACTGCCAAGCTGATAATTAATTGAGTCTGCCATTCCTCACTTACATAGGGCAGATGGTGTATGTCAAAATATTAATTTTCAGGTTTTTGGTTTTGTATTTTTTTAAGCCTGGGTTTTTTAAAAATTCTCAAATGCATCTGAGTCCAAGTAACTTAGTTAATTCTGATAGCATCTGGATGTCTGGGCTTTTACCCAAACTGAACTAACGTCTGAAACCAGGTTGCTAGATGGCTAAAAGGATTGATAAATAACCATATGATCTTTCACCTCTAAATTATCAGTTAAAATCCAGACCAAGGAGGAAGTGACTAAAAATAATTACTATCTGAAAATGGTTTGGTGACCAGTATGAATTGAGTTTCTGCTCTCAATCTAGTTTCTAGCGGACTGGTGTCTACCTGATAAAAACCCACCACAGCAGAAAAGTCAAGTACTGAATGGGCATGGAGGACCAGATCCCCAGATAGCGTAACTCAACATAACTTCATGGAGCTACACTGATTTACAGCAAGTGAGGCTCTGGCTCCAAGACTGAATACCGTTTCATTCCTCCAAAGTCAGGGTGAGACATTTGGACAAGACAAGATGGAAAGCTTACAGTTCCCATTGCTGTTCATGTTCCTTAAATCATAAGAATTCATTTGTCTCGGGATACCTATCTTGCACCTTTTATAAGAATTACATAAACTTTTTAAAAAAATCAATATACTTTTTTGAAAAAACTGTAGACCATTTGAGATGCATGCTTCATTACATCATCTATTACATGCCCACAGGAGAGAGAGTGCAAACTTTCTCACAGTCTGAAATCCCAAACTGTTTGGTAAGAAGGACATCATCATGAGTAAACCTGGAATCTCCTCTTATGATTAGTGTTTCTTGACTCATACTAAAGACTCTCCACTTTCAAGATTCTGCTATTTGTACACAGTATTTTAATGGCATGCTACATTCAATTATTAATTTTCAGACTGTGGTTAGATGCCCTTTACTACCTTTAAGTAAATGTTTTTTAAAGTAACCATATAAAGAAATTTGTCTTGTCTTAGTCCTCACTTCCATAATCCAGTTTATCCATTTTGGTAATCTAGAAGGTGGAGATACTATTGTCAAACATGATTATACATTGTACAGTATCCCATTAAGTTGAAACTCACTTGTTTTGGATTCAGAACACTAACATAGTCTGGCACTATTGTCATGGCAATAAGTCCCATAGTTTTCACTCTGACATTCTAATGAACAACTCTATCATTCAATTGCTATTCTGTGAATACTATAACAGCATCTTAAGCATTTTAATAAAAGTGGTGGTTCTGTTCTGTAGCATGAAGCCCTTTACAATCCTCAGGTACAGGTAGAGAAAAGAGATTCTCTAATACCATCCAAATGCTGAAAGGGATTAAGGATAAGAGGGCATGTGTGTCTGCCAATGCCTCTCTAAATTAATCTTGCTAGAGAAGGCCCTACCTGTCCACATTGTTTCAGGTGGTGCCAGTTCAAAACATTAAGCAGTAGCGGGAGTAATATTAGTGTGTGCGGATAGGGGGGAGGGTGTTAAGACAAATTAATATACTTCAAATCAGAGTGTGATATTGTAAAATGAAAATCAATAAAGTTAGCATATATAAAACTAGTGATTAATATTCATGACATAAGTGTATACATAATCTGTATGAGGAAAACTTCAGGATTACTGATTTTTGTGTGTGAGATTTGTAACTCTTGTCCAGCTACATGTTGGCGGGATGAAAAGGGTGGAGAATGGGCAAGGGTAGGTAGAATAACAAGAACAAAACAAACAAATGCATAAAAACTCCAGCCACTTTCTGAGATACATAAGTTGAAATTGCTCCTGGAACAAATGGCAGATAAACAATTCATCTATTCTATTTAGATAGATAATGACATTTAAAATGATCTTTGGCTAGGCAGTGGTAAACTATCACATGGAGCAATTACCTTGTTCTTCTGTTACTGAAAATATTTGATGTACATTTTGTATTAAAACAGATTGTTTCAAGAGGCTGCAAAGAATGAGCATGAGGGAACTGTCTACTCCCAGGCGCCGTATGAGACTCCCCAACACACTCATGGAATATGGAATGTGACACAACAAGATCATTAAGAAGTCGAGGAAAGCTTCTGTACAAAAGACTGTTATGTATTTTAGGAGTTTATTTACAACATTCATAATTTTATTTTGCTACCCCCAAACAATGCAGACGTTCAAAAATCTGAAAGTTCTCCTTTGCACAGATATGTAGACTATGCTCAACTATGATGCTTACATAATTCAGATGGCAAATTTCTTGGAGTTTGCCCACTGAAATCAGAATGGCTGTTCTATAACTGTTAGCATTTCATTATAAACTACAGTTTCCATAAATCCTGTCTGAAAAAATATATATAGCCCATTGCGTGGGTCAAAAGTTTCCTATCTGTTCCAGGGAAATTCCCAGTCACAGTAGAAAAAAAATCTGCTGCAAGTCATTGTGTACTAATCTGTAATTAGCATAGGAGGATTCAGCCATGTTATTTCATTATGAATTCTGCCAGTTCACTTCCTTTCTCATATTACTGATCTTTAAGATTAGATAGAATTGCACAGAAAAAAGCTGGGAGAAATTTCCACCCTAACCTTCTCAGGTGGCTCATGAATAGGAGCGGTATGAAATCAAGAAATCGAGAGAAGGAACGAAAATTGTGACGTACTACTTCATTACTTATTTATTTGTATGGCAGCACCACATTTAGGACCAGACTCCCATTGTGTAAGGCAATGTACAAATGCACAATAAGACTTTTCCTGCCCTGAAGATTACTGGGGGGGAAAAAAAAAATTACTTAAATCACTTATCAGAGGGGTAGCCGTGTTAGTCTGGATCTGTAAAAGCAGCAAAGAGTCCTGTGGCACCTTATAGACTAACAGGCGTTTTGGAACATGAGCTTTCATGGGTGAATACCCATCCGATGAAGTGGGTATTCACCCACGAAAGCTCATGCTCCAAAACGCCTGTTAGTCTATAAGGTGCCATAGGACTCTTTGCTGCTTTTACTAAATCACTTAGGCTGTTAGATCCCATAGACATTTACTCATAGTAACTTGTCTAATTTAAGACAATATTCAACAAGCGTGACAAAAAATTGGAGGGAATAGAGAGGAAGGCAAATGGTAACTCTAGTAAATTTACATGGTTACCTTGTCCTCTGCTGTTATTTGCTAGCTAAATTCCAGCTATACACCTGATCCTGCACCTGTGATGTTAATGGAAGTTTAAATATTTACTTCAGTGAGAGGAGGATCAAGGCCAAAGTCCACAAAGAGAGACAGTCTACCTGCTCTTACTTTCGGTGCCTGGACCAAGACTCAGCATGGCCAGGCAAAGTCCAGAGTTACAACTGCAGGGAAAGTCTGGAGCATGCTCATTGTGGCCAGAATCTTCAGGGAATTTATCTATTATGGTTTAGCAATTGTCCCCTGAGCATGTGCAAATTGTGATTTTTCAAAGATTTATAACTGGACCAAATTTAGGAAGATTTTTATGAGGACAGCAAAAGGCACATCCCTGATAAAAGCCAATCCCCTGCCAAATTTCAAGTCCAAAATCCAAAGCATGGGGGCATGAGAGATGATCACAGAAAAAAAAAAATCGCCAGAGTTTCTTTTAATGTGGGCAAAACAAGGTATTGTTCCCCTGTCTTGTTCTCATAAATGGCTGATCTGTTTTGGCTGAAAATTTCTAAATATGTTCAGCTTGATGCAGACCCACCAGCATGAGAAATTTCAGCCCAAATCTTTCAAGTATGGCCAATTCATAAGCAGCTGAAAACAAGACCTTATAATGGGAAGTTTCAGCAACTCTTAATACTAGGTGGTGCTACCAGAGCCAACTAATACTGCATCTGTCTTCAGAGTAGTTGGCACATACAATAGAACCTCAGAGTTACAAACACTCGGGAATGGAGGTTGTTTGCTATGGTTGTTCTTTCAAAAGTTTACAACTGAACAATGACTTAGTACAGCTTTGAACCCTTAGTATCCAGAAGGAAAAAGGATGTTTTTAGCCATCTTAATTTAAATTAAACAAGCACAGAAACAGTTTCCTTACCTTGTCAATTTTTTTTTTAAACTTTCCCTTTATTTTAGTAGTTTACTTTTAACACAGTACTGTATTGCCTTCCCCCCCCCGCCCGCCCCCTTTTTTTTTTGGTCTCTGCTGCTGCCTGATTATGCACTTCTGGTTCCAAATAAGGAGTGTGTTTGACCTGTCAGTTCGTAGCTCTGGTGTTCATAACTCTGAGATTGCCCTGTGTACAGACTACAGTACAGACATTTCAGTGTGAGGCAGAATAAGTGTTAGAAAAAAGGGGAGACGCAAACAGGGAAAGGAAGCAAATTTTCTTAACCTGAATGCTCCTTTTCTTGAAAGTATGATTTTGTCTCAATAGGGTGCTGTTCTTCTTTGCAGAATACTGGAACAGTTTCAAATCTGTCCATCTGGTGCTACCTAGCACTAACAACCCACTTACAGAATTTTTCTCCATAAAAATTACCCAAAGCTGTAAGACTAACATATACAGCATGCTAATTAAACAAATTTACTAACAGAAAATAATGTGTGTGTTTGGAAGAAGATCTTTCTCATTTTATTATATTTCCAGGAAGAATCCAGACTCTCTTTTCATTCTGGTTGATTTATTTTTTCTGAAAATTTTACACACTCTTTTAGCAAACATGTCCACCAATGCCTGGCCAGTCCTTCTCTTTTAAGAAGCATTTCCATCAAGACAGGGAAATAATCAAATTAACTGCAACAAATTTATTAATAGATCGATTTGACTGCCATATTATATGTTACCGTCATTGCCTGCCAGTGAATTATTCCATATTTGTTAATATATGCAACTCTGGCAATGTTTTCTGGGATACGTCTGTAAAAAGAGAGAGATGAGGACTAAACACGCTGCTTTTGCCTCTAGGAACTTTGGACCCTTCCATTTTCCAGATACGTCCCCTGAAATGAATATTGTTCACTGGCAGAATCTCTCTAAAGTAAAGAGAGTGTCCTAAAAGAGTACAGTAGGAGCCTAAGTTCTGGCATGCAGTTGCTAAATGAGAGTTCCTTGCTCATTAAGAAACTGACTGAATATGTTCCAGAGAGAAGAGGCACTGGCAGTTAGAATGAAACACAGGTGAAGGACTCATGCTCACTCGTCAGTGCTATAGGGGCCAAAAATCTAAGAGCAGAGGGAGTTTTGACCTATCTCACACTTGGGAGATGAGACTCGGTGGCAGGAATTGTGGAGGCATGGAAAAGCTATTTCCTTTAAAGAAATTAGTTATTTCATCATAAAAGGAGAAAAGATGCTTTTTATACAAATAAATAAAATGCTCTACAGACCAATTTCTTTATGTTAACATTGATACTGATCTGTTCAGTATTTTGTGCTTTTTATTGTTTTGTGCACTGCAATAAAACAGCTGGAAAAGTACACATTTGCATATTGTTACACTGCCATTAACAGCATGTCCTACTACAACTTGCACTTGCAGTGCAACAGCACATTTAACACTACTTAATTCTGTTCCTTTCACAGTGCTATTTGCTCTCTTCTAATTTTTATTTTATGTACCAGGATTGCAATGTTCATTTAGTTTAAAATGTACTTATTTTTTTTAACTTAAGAAATAATTGTATTTGTTTGGTAAAATTTATCAGCTGTCCATGTTGCACATAGCTTATGAAATGCATTAATCATTCATAATACACAAAAGTCTATATTTAGCAATGAAAAGAGGAATTGACAATACCAGAATGTGTGAAATGTAGCCAAGCTAATATTCCAAGAAAAACCTTATCATTTGACATTTCCTGACTTTGGAACATTTAATTTTGTAACATGTAAAGAGGCATTACTGTTAGTTATTTTAGTTTAATCTTCCTGTGCTTTTAAGGCAAGAGAAGAAGAAATAACTAGAGTTAATCAGCTTACAAATTTCCCAGGCTTTACCCATGGAGTATACAAGTCTCTTGAACTACACTATTCGGCTTATATAGCTAACAAGTTCCACTGGCAATGCCTCTGGAGTTTGTCATCTCCTTAGTTGGAAACTCAGCTGCTTACTGCATATACTGGCACCACTACCCTTTGCTCCAGAACTATTACACATCACAATTTAATCACCTATTGTTTCAATAGTTCAATTTGTAAATTATTGCAGTCAAATAACTGGTCATTTAATTACCCATGTGCCACATCCATCTTTAAGTATGCAGCTAATAATAGCTGAAAGAAGTTTCTATTGTCCTTGCTCAGTTCTGCATTTTCGAACATTCTTAACTTATTTTAAAAGCAATATTTGTCCCAACTCAAAGAAGGTTGTGTGCATTAACAAAACATCTATTTTTAACCTATAATTTTGTTTTCTCCAAACAGGAATCTGCTACTCCAGCAGGCCTAGAATGTGTGGGTTTGGCACTTCTTCCAAATCCTGGGGGAAGGCAAGAGATTCCTCTTGTCTTCTATCCCCAGAACCACCTGAATTGCTCCACAGGCCATACCACCAAAACTACAAAGAACAACAAAAATTTGAAGAGACATCAGGATGAACATTTCCCACCTCCAGGAAAAAAGAATGAAAATAAAATGCAGATGCATCATCTCCTCTCTCTGACTAGAAAATCTGCAAAAGAAGGATCAACGGCCATCTCTGCTCAGCCAATCATTTACACCACCAAACACAGAATACCTACGACAATAGACAAAGGAGGGTGATGATGGAGAGGACAAAGAAGATGAAATTACAGTTAGGATATTACTGTATCTATTTTCTCATTCTCTAGCACAGCAAACCACTGCTCCATCAGTCTTGGAACTGAACAGCAGCAAGCAGTAAAGAACATCTTCGATCAATTAGGAAGGAGACATGAAAACATCCCAGATGTAAACATAGTTTCAAGACAGACAGACTAACATTTGTACAAGGGAAGACTGAAGGAGATTACTTTTGAAAGCAGCATCTGACAAAAGCATCCATGTTGTAGTGTTTCATGAATTAGTGTATGGATGCCCAAAGGCTTTTAAGCAAAGTATACTGTCATGGGATAAGAGGAAAGGTCCTCTTATGGATAGGTAACTTGTTAAAAGATAGGAAACAAAGAGCAGGAATAAATGGCCAGTTTTCAGAATGGAGAGAGGTAAATAGTGGTGGTCCCCCAGAAGTCTGTACTGCGACCAGTCCTATTCAACATATTCATAAATGATCTGGAAAAAGCGGTAAACAATGAAGTGTCAAAATTTGCAGATGATACAAAACTACTCAAGATAGTTAAGTCCCAAGCAGACTGCTAAGAGCTACAAAAGGATCTCACAAAACTGAGTGACTGGGCAACAAAATGGCAGATGAAATTCAATGTTGATAAATGCAAAGTAATGCACATTGGAAACCATAACTCCAACCATACCTATGAAATGATGGGATCTAAATTAGCTGTTATAACTTAAGAAAGATCTTCGCGTCACATTGGATAGTTCTCTGAAAACATCCACTCATTATGCAGCGGCAGTCAAAAAAGCAAACAGAATGTTGGGAATCATTAAGAAATGGATAAATAATAAGACAGAAAATATCATATTGCCTCTGTATAAATCAATGGTACACCCACATCTTGAATACTGCGTGCAGATGTGGTTGCCCCATCTCATAAAAGATATATTGGAATTGGAAAAGGTTCAGAAAAAGGCAACAAAAATTATTAGGATTATGAAACAGCTTCCATATGAGGAGAGATGAAAAAGACTGGGACTTTTCAGATTGGAAAAGAGATGACTAAGGGAGGATATGAGAGATCTAGAAATCATGACTGCTGTAGAGAAAGTAAATAAAGAAGTGTTATTTACTCCTTCTCATAATACAAGAACTAGGGGTCACCAAATGAAGTTAATAGGATGCAGGTTTAAAACAAACAAAAGGATGTATTTTTTCACACAACACAAAATTAATCTGTGGAACTCCTTGCTAGAGGATGTTGTGAAGGCAAAGACTATAGCAAGGTTCAAAAAAGAACTAGATAAGTCCATCAATCACTATCAGCCAGGATGGGCAGGGATGGTGTCCCTAGCCTCTGTTTGCCAGAACCTGCGAATGGGTGATAGAGGATGGATCACTTGATGATTACCTGTTCTGTTCATTCTCTCTGGGGCCCCTGACATTGGTCACTGTCAGAAGACAGGATACTGGGCTAGATGAACCTTTGGTCTGACTCAGTATAGCTGTTCTTATGTTCTAAATAACTGTCTGACAAATCTTGAAAAGAGGCTCTGTATTTCTCTGCCCACTAAGTAGTCATTCCCCTGATGGAATGAGCAATGATATCTTTCCCCATTGGTTCTAAAGGTGATTTTGTAAGTGATTGTAATACAAGACTGAAACTCCACCGTTCCACTGGGCATTGGATTGGGGACATTTGAGGCAATGCTGCTTTTAGAAAATGGGAGTTACATGGATGAAGCAGATGATTAGAAGTAAAAGGATAAGACTCATGATTATCAGGACTGAGACTTGCAAGTTCAGACCCTTATGAAGGTCCAGAATTTCTTCTGTGATGAGTCCAGAGCATTCATCTTCCTTCTCACGCACCATCAATACTAAATCTTCGATAAAACAATATAAGCTTGGCTGGTGGAAGGTTTTCTGAATTTGAGAAGAAAGTCGTCCAACTGTTGGGAGAACTAGGTTTTAGGAATTATGACTACTTAGATACCATGCAGTGAATCTCAGATGTGGTAGGTGTAGGTAGCTTAAGGGGACCAGTGAATATGATATTAGGAGGTATAATGTCCGCTATGGATACTACCTGTAATATACTTCAGCCTGGAAAACCAAGGGCTACTTGTTCAGTGATGGTCCTCAGATTACAAAATATCTTGGCTGTTCCAGGGTCAAAAGATATTCTTGGCAATCCAGCTATCATGAAGATCAACTGAAGACTTTGACATGCTGATGTCAGGGGTTACTAAGGAATTATTTGATTAGCGCTTGAATTTTGACATAAGAGTTCACAAGCTGGGATAAAGGTGCTCTTCACTACTTACTATTGTACTGCATAGGAGTGTACTGCATAGGAGTCCTAGTCATGGACTAGGAACCCAAAGTGTTAGATGCTGTACAAACAGAGAATAAAATGACAGTCCTCTGCCCTAAAAAAACTTACAGTCTAAGTTTTTTTAGGGCAGAGACAAGAGATGGATACTGACAGACTGACAGGAGAGTACAAGGAAACAATAAAATAATATTGGTCAGTATGATAGGAAGTGGTCTCACCACACCATTGGCTTAACCTTTGTCAAAAATTTTGTAAGTAACACAGAAAAATAATTTTCTAAAGAGAATAATTAAGTACACCTCTACCGCGATATAACGCTGTCCTTGGGAACCAAAAAATCTTACCACATTATAGGTGAAACCGTGTTATATTAAACTTGCTTTGATCCACCGGAGTGTGCAGCCCTCCCCCCACCAGTGCACCGCTTTACCGCGTTATATCCAAATTCACGTTATATCGGGTGGCGTTACAGCGAGCTAGGGGTGTATCTTTAATATATTTACAAGGAACACCTCCCCCAAGCTTGAGGAATGGCAAAGTTGCATGTTTGAAAGTTTAACAAGTGGGCAATGGAGGACAGCATCATGGGCCAATCAGAGGGTAGATTTGTTATCACAATAACAAATGAGACAATAGGTAGGGTTGGAATAGGCTGGAAAGGTCCTTGAGAGTAAGACAAGTAGCTTATGTTTGATGAGACAGAGAAGGGGAACCCAAGCAGAAGGATGCAAAGAAAGAGCTGAAAGGGTCAAAGCAATGGGTTAGAAAAATCTTTGTAGCAAGATTCTGAATGGATATAATCAAGACAAGATTGCATTTGTCAAGGCCAGAGAAAAGGACTTTTCAATAACTAACACACAAGATGATGAGAGCCTGGACAAAAGTTTTAGATGTGTGGATAGGTAGTAAAGGCCATATCCTAGACATATTAGGTAGAAAGAATCTGTAACCTATGGACATAGCCTAGATGTGATGACCTAGAGGGTTCTGTGTCAAGATGATGCCCAGGTTATGAACCTGAGGGGAAAGCAAGCTGATGGTGTTTTCTACAGTGATTGTGAAAAGTGGTAGCAGAGACCTGGTGTTTTTTGGTTGGTTGGTTTGGGATTTTCTTTGGGGTGGAGGCGTGTTAAGAGCTCTGTTTTATCCATGTTGAGCTTGAGCTGATGGCTAGACATTAACAAGAAGATGTCAGAGAGACACTCTGAGATTTTGGTTTGGTCAGAAGCAAACAGGTCTGGAGTAAAGAGGTAGATCTGTGAGTCATCAACATAGAGATGGTAGCTGAATTTGTCTTTGAGATAAGACAGAGGGTTAAGAGGAGAGGATCAAAGATACACAGAGATAAGAAACAGACCAGGGATCGGCAACCTTTGGCATGTGGCTCGCTAGAGTAAGCACCCTAGTGGGCCAGGCCAGTTTGTTTACCTGCCACATCTGCAGGTTCAGCTGATCGCAGCTCCCATTTCCTGCGGTTCGCCATCCCAGGCCAATGGGATGGGAAGCAGCGCGGTGGGAAGCAGCGCGGGGTGAGGGATGTGCTAGCTGCCGCTTCCCACTGCCCCCATTGGCCTGGAGAGGTGAACCACGGGCAGTGGGAGCCACAATTGCCCAAACCTGCGAACGCAGCAGGTAAACAAACCGGCCTGGCCCACCAGGGTGCTTACCCTGGTGAACCGTTTGCCAAAGGTTGCCGATCCCTGATATAGAGGGTTAAGAGGAGAGGACCAAGGCACAGGCCTAGAGATTGGATGAGGAGGATTCTCCAAAGGACACACTTAAGGAGCAATTAGAGAGATTAGAGGAAAACTAGAAAAGGACAGAGTCACAAAAACCAGCAGTGGATAAAATTTCAAGAAGAGCATGGCCAGTAGTATTAAAGGCAGCTGACAGGTCCAGGAAGATATGGATGAAGTACTTGTTCTGAGATCTGACTGGGCAAAGTCATTACAGATTTTGATGAGAGCAATTTTATTTGACTGCAAGGGATGGAAGATGGATTGGAAAAATGTCTAGGACGGAACTTGAGAAAAGGAACTTTAGACAGCAATTGTAAATAGTGTGTTCAATGAGCTTAGAGATGAAAGGGAGAAGAGGCAGTAGTTGGAGAGGCAAGTGGGGTCAAGTGTGGGTTTTTTTAATATGGGAGAGACTAAACCATGTTTGTATTTTAACGGGAAAGAGCAAAAGGAGAATGATCAGAGGTGTAGCCATGTTAGTCTGGATCTGTAAAAAACGTAGTTAACGCAGAATCTGAACGTATCCTGAATGAGAGATCAGAGTTCTAACCAAACCCTTCCCACAGTCCTGTGTGAGATGGACACTTGCAGCAGGCAGCACAGATTCATTGACCTAAGGTAAGTAGTTTAAGATCAGTTCATATTTATCAAATGAAAAAACAAAAAAATAAATAAGCAATGAACTACTGACATTAATAGGTCTCTTCAGTTTCTGCAACTTGCTCTTCTACCCAGCCTCCACCTGACGGAGCTTATTCTAGAATGCGGGTTTCTCAGCCTAAGGGATTGCAAACTGTCCCTGGAGGATCACAATCACCCTAACTTTCTCTATGGATACATAAGAGGGTAGTTCCGCAACTATTCCTGTAAACTGTTGCAAAATGGGTCACAGTATAGAAAAGAATGCCTCATTATTATTATCCTTTTCCTGGGTGACGTTACACAGCTAAATTATTATTAAACATAATACAGCCAAACCACCCCGAAGAACAGATATGCTGATTAGCAAGTTTAAAAGCAAGCAGTGATGTTTGCAAATCAATGGTAAAACTAATATGCCCTTTCTGTCCTGCTAACCATCGTAAACTAGAAATGCCTGGAAGGAATAGTAAGAGTTATTCACATTTCCTTGCCGTAGTAATTTCTTCCCCTAAATAAGGGAAAGAAAGCACCAGTTTCTCAGTCAGTGTCACATCCTACTTGTTCTCCTTTGTCATCAACATGCATGTTTTAGCTCAAATCTTTTGAAAACACTGGTAGATGTTGTAGCATGTTTTGGAGGTTAGGTTTGGGTATTGTATTGCAGCCACATAGCAGAATTAGTATGTACAAGGAATTGCAAAACATAATGACAGCTTTGTAAACTACAGATCTGTACAGAGCTCTTAGTGTAAACAGATGTATTTTTCGTAACAGTTAATTTTAATCATATTAGGCAGGCAGACTAAAATGATGCAAAGTAGTTCAACTATAATCTTTAAAAGCCCAAAGAAATGTAGGAAAAACTAAGAAGGAATATAAAAAATAATTTCAGATGAACTCAGATATGAAGATATAAAACTATCCTAACAATCAGTACTGTAAACATTTAAGTTACAATAACAGAACTTTCAGTAACATAAGTATGAAGACACTCACCTTCACACCAGACATACACATTTTAAAGATAACAATTCATTCAGACATTCATTGCTACAGTAAAAATCAACCAAAGCATCAGTCTCTCACACGTTAGTAGCCTATATATCTTAATAGATTTGACCAGACAAAACACTAAAGTGTCTGAAATAAAATTTACATGGCACCTTAAAATTTTAAAATCTATTGTATGAAATATGAGATCTTTACAACATACATAGTGTTAGGAGACTAAGTTTGCTGTTATCCTTAGTTTTTTTCCTCTTATCTTCTCATAGCAAAGGATTATCAAAAAAGTCTGTAGTTGCCCAACATGGACATCATTTAAAAAAAAGAGGAAAAAAAACAACAAATTAATGGGTGAGTCAGTTTGGGTTAGGGGCCCCCAAGAAATCCCAACCCCACAACAGAAAACAAAATTTGTCCCTTACTGTGATGTCTGAGTGAGAACCCTAGGGCAGCAGTAGGGGAAGGCAGAATCCCTGCCCCAAGAATTTACAGGCCCTGATCTTGCAAGCTAGTCTGCACAGGCTGACCCTTTCAATGGGCTTCACATGGGTTCAGGAATCCACTTGTACAAAACAGCTTGCAGGATTAGTCAAAAAGTCAAACAGGTAGAAACTGATGAAAGAAGCAGAGATAGTAATAAAATACATCAATAAAGTGGTCAAGGCGGTCACTGACCACCTAAGAACACAATTTTTTTTTTTTAATAAGAATGTTTTTTGTTTTGGTAAAATAGATTATGCTGAGCTGCCCATAACCTTTCTATATCAGCCAATTGTAGGAATCCCATGGGTCCCAATATGGCCATTGCAAGGGTCCATAAGGAAGCAGGGATTGTATACAAGGTTGGCTTCACCACCCTTGGTGACCCACAAGGCCCTCCCTGAAGGAAGGCAGATTCCCAAAAAGGCATGTAGGAGAACCCTTCATGGAAACCAAGGCGACCAGTTGGGAAATGTCATCCTCCACATGCAGCTCTTGGGAGGTGGGACAGTCAATGAGAACAGAGGAGACTCCTGTTCCATGGAATGGCCACTCAGAGACTGAGGTCTCAATACTAAGAGATGCTCAGTACCTGATAAGAAACAGACTCTGGTACATCCAAGACAAGAGAGGTCCCTTGAATATCAGAACTCCTAAAGTACCGCAAAGGACCCTGGTACCAAAACCACAGCCAAGGTTGCCATAGCTGGACCCAACAGTACTGGTGATGATGTGCACACTGCATGCATTGCAGATGCCAGGTGCTGATGCATGCTCAGTACTGAGGATATCAATTGTACAGACAAGTCTCTTGGGGGAAAACAGAGAGAAAAATAATCCTCTCACCTAAAACTAACTATACTAAACATTAAACAGTAACTTACAACTATAAACTAACTAACTTTGAAGAAAAAGAAAACGCCGAATACACTCTAGGCAGGGCAGCAGAGAAGGAACTAAGGGTCATTTGCCTGCACACCCCTATATAGCTGTAGTGTCTGTCATGACGGGGCATGTATGGGCCAAACAGATGCTGCTAGATAGAAATCTCCTAACCAGGGCTCTAGAGGAGTGTGTGCATCTGAAACGGAGTAGCCATAGGGACACTACTCGAAGAGTGTCTTTTTGCACCGTCATGAACCAGCACTTTTTTTTTTGTCAATTTTCTCATTTCTCCTCTTTTCTATTTTCCTAGTGTAATTTTTGTTTTGTTTTACTCGTTTTTGATTTTACATACTTTTGCTGACTACTCACTTCTTCCCTGCATCTCAACTCAGCTCTAGCAGCTCATATTCTCAATCCCTTCTTCCATTCACAAGAAGGTTACTAGTTGCTAGGTGTACAGAATGAGCAGAGCTCATTGTCGTGGGAACAAAGACTAGAAGGTTGGATGCCTGGTCTGTCTTCTGAGCAGCTCCTGCAGACAGCTATGTTAAGAGTGACAACAGAAGTTGGCAGGGAAAGTGGCTGGCTTTTGAGAAGGCACCTGCTGCTTTCCCTGTGAACAGCACACCATGTTTGGGTGGATCTGCAACTTTCTGCACCTAAATTTATTTTTCTATGCCCCTTAGCTCCTTAAACTAGTCTAGCAACGCACAGGTTGCAAAACATTCTGCACAGTGCAAATTTCCATATTATTATATTAAATAGTTTAAACGCTTTTCATTTATAAAGTATTCATCCTTAATTTTATTATTTCAAATACTAAGATCAAAAGTGTCAATAAAAGAATTTATTCTGACTAGTAATCTCCTTGAAGTGGTAGGAACAATGTAATTTTTGTGATTGAGCAACCTGACAGTACTCTATTGAACTCCTGACAGTTTAAAATGTATCCTATCAGCCTCTACCAACCTGCTTGTCAATGGGTAAAACCCAGATAATGGCCAAGCAGAGCTATGTACTATTTTTAGACTAGTTAGCACACCTAGTTAATGGTTAGCTGATGTTTCATACATGAACCCAATTTTTCTGAAGTTTACAAGTCAGTCATTTTCACAGTTATTGTCCTGAAAATAGATAAACAAGTTGTCTGTAAAGATGACTTTTTTAAATGTAGTTCTTTTCATTTTTTTCTATTTCATGATTACACACACCAATATCAGATCCTTATTCATTCAGACAGGACACATAAATCTAGACTCCTGTTTCAACTAGATGTCTAAGCCATACTGACTGGTAAAGTTATGAAGATTACAACATGTGGTACTGTTAACTTGAAACTAAACTCTCTCTCTTATGGGACAGATATAACTTGAAATTACCTACCATTCCACAGGATAGTTAATTAACAAGCTTTAACTAACTTGATCTTCAAGAAGCTATCCCATTAAAAAAATGGGAGTGGAGGCAAAGGAAGCTGGAGATAAGTTTACATGTGATCACCAACTCAAAAATAAACGAGTAATTAAAAATGGAACACAGGTTGGTAAGTCACCAAAACTTACCATTATTTTAAATGTCTAGTCAGAGGCTTATGTGATGGACATTGGTGATATCAAACCAGTATACTAATTAGCAGAGAAGCTAAGAATTGAATTGGCACAGAGACAAGTTACTCTTTCTCCTAATGGAAATCCCTGCAAGTTATGGTTGAGGTGCAAAGACAGAGCAAAGTAGATAAAATATGAACTGTTGATGCATGTTGCATGAACTTCAGCTTCAATGTTATCACTTCTAGCATTTTCCACAAACTATATTCAATTATAAGATAATAAAGTCAAATGTAAAAGAACACAACTGTTATAACAGTTTTAACAAACACGATATCGTAGTATGTTGAATGAAAAAAAAAAACAGCATGAGGTTTCACATTTTATTTTGAACAGGTAGATTAACAAAGCATTTAAAATCCTGTTTATGGGAGGAAAAAAAACACAAAATTTACCATGAGAGAGATGAGGAAGATTGATGATAGAGTAAAATTCAATGCCTTTGTTACCCACAAGAAGTATTTTGAAATATATAGGAAACTATTTTTAAAAGGAAACAAGGTAGAGAAGGACTTGGCACTAGTCACTGGGTAAAATTCTATGGTGACATGGATGGGTGGGGGGGAGAATTAGGCAAACTCCTGCTAACCTAGATTTCTTTAGACAGCTACAGATGATCATTGTCTCTCTACCACCTTCCACAGCAAGTCTATGATAACGACAAACTTTATAAAGGAGACGATGTTTCTAGAAGCTATGAAAAACTACGAGTTTGAGACAGTAATAGCTCCTTTCAGCAGAAAAGGATATCAGTACTTTAGCCAACCAAGATCATTAAGCCCTTGCTGCAAGAGATCCTGACGAGGATCTTTGCTGAAGTGCTGTAAGGCAGACACAGTATGAATTATTACATGTAGCAAAGAAACAGGCCTAAAATGTAAGGGATAATGTTGAGGCCTTTGGGATAGCATTAACAGCTTGTCTGAAACATTCTGGACACAATTTCTTTGCCTTGTATGTAAAGGAGGAAAACTTTGACTTTCATTAGAATTCAAAGGTGTGAATACACTTGCCATACACTCAAGTGCAGGATGAGATCTGAAATGGTTTTACATATTCAACTAAGTCCAATACATTGATCTCTCTTGACTTCTTCCAAATAATAGTTCATCAGTTGAACAAACAGAATAAGTATATTCTGGTGGCTAATCAGTATGCATGTATAGTAGACACTAGGCCAAAAGACAAGACTAGAAGTGCTGTGTCCCTATACAACAAAAATAAATAAATAAAACAGTGAGCTTCTGATGGGGATGTATCTTTGGATGCTTACTGATATCCTTATGATCTAATTGCAGTACATCTTCTAGTTTCCTTTCTGTTCCTACACTGGCTTTTAGTTTGTTCCCCGATCCAATTTCAGGTGTTTGCTTTAACCTAGAACGCTATATAGTTTGGGTTCTGTATACCTCAGAGATTTGGGCAGTTGTAATCAGATGAGGTTCTTAAATTAGAAGCTCCTTAGTTAGGAGGGGGCTAGAAACAGGGTGTTTTCAGCAAGGTGTCCCTGTTTTTAGAGTTCAGCTCATGTCATGCTGCAAGGCCTATCTGGTCACCCATGCTTGCATCCCCACCATCCCCTATAAAGGATTGACTAATTAACTGTGAGGGATCCAGGAGGCTTTTTGAATATTGATCCAGATTACTCAGATGTATGAGGGTCTCAGTAGCAGTTTAATTTAGACAGCATTTTCTTACACTTATCAATTGCACAACTCATGCTATGTCAGCTTTAGCTAATGTGTTCTACTAGGGTGACCAGATAGCAAGTGTGAAAATTGGGACAGGCAGTGGGGAGTAATAGAAGCCCATATACAAAAAAGCCCCCAATATTCGGACTGTCCCTATAAAATGGGGACATCTGGTCACCCTATATTCTACATACTAAAATATCAATTGCTTTTATCTGCTATGAAAAAACATTCCCATTCTTAAAAAAAAAAATTATACATTTATACACCAGCAGCTTGCAGGAACATGTTTTATTCACACCATTCTCCTCACAGCCACATTGCAACTGTAGTTCAACCACCATATTATAATACATCTTAGAAACAGTGACTGAGCAAAAGACTATCTACTTTCATATTTTAATGCAAAAAACCTTTACTTTGTACATGGGATCCAAAGTAAGGCTTTTGTTTTTCCTTCAATCAAGAAACAGTGCATTGCCCTTCTAACTTTTTCCTATAGCACGAATAAGCACTACCACAATTTTTCTCTTTGGTTTTCATCTTGCACCTGTCATGTATAGGTGCGTTATAGATAAAGATGCCTGATGCTTGTCCCACACAGCTTATAATATAAAATATAAACATAATGCGACAATCAAAGACAACAGAGATGGAAAGGAAGAAGAATGAAATAAATATTACAACAAAAGATAAGGTGGTAGATTCAGTTAGCTGTAGAGTGACCATATTTCTCAAAGTGAAAACAAGACACTATGCGGGGCTGGCCCAACCTGCTTGCCTGAGCCTTCCACTACCACAAGTCCTCTCCTTCTCCCCTCCCATATGCGGGATTGGCCTGAACCCCTCACCCGAGCTGCCTTGCCATGTGGGGCTGGCCCATGCCACTCACCTGAGTCCCACCACACAGAGCTGGTGTTGCCTCTCGCCACCCTGAATGCTCCTCCATGCCCCCTTAGGGGGCCACACTCCACTTTTTTGGAAGAACTGGGCATTTGCCCCATTTGCTCTTGCCAACTAATCATCAGTTGGCAAGAAGAAGCAGAACAAATGCCCAGTTTTGACAAAAAACTCAGGACGTTTAGGACAGGACTTAAAAAAGGGAACTGTCCCATCCAAAACAGGACATATGTAACCCTAGTTAGTTCTGAATGTGTTCACAATAGTTCTATTTAAGGATATGCTTTTATATGTATTAATAAAGTTGTAAGTGATATTTCTTGAGGCTGGAGGAGTGAGAGGTATTACAGGAAAAGAAACGATATGGTATAAGAAGAAAGAGGAGGACGACAGGGCTGTCAGGGTGTGAAGGAGGGCGTGAAACATGATGGGTTGAATACAGGGTACAGAAAAGTCAGATGGCAGGATATGGGAAACATAATTTAAATGCAGAGGTGTAGCGAGCGCCCTCCGTACCCTCCGACCGGAGGGAGCCCCGCAAGGAAGGGGGCCCCTAAAAGTGGCAAAAAAAATGTAAGGTGTAACTAGGTAAGTGACATTTATTGACGCTATTGCACAATCCATGTCTGTTTTACTGACAAAACCGTGAAGTCATTATGATACATCATAATGCTATTGGCTACATCAGTGGTCTGTCGGTCAGTTTCGAATTTTAGTTGGACCCATTCAAAGAATGTGTATTTGCGTTCATAATGGCGGTCAGCGGATAAATGTTATTAATTTAATTGTTTAGTTTTTTATCGTTTCCAACGCAGAAGCGTGCTTTGTGATGACTAAGAGAATGTATAAGAGTGGAGCTAGTAAACGAAAGGCAGCAAAAGATGCCAAGAAGGGAACTTGAGAAAATTCCAAAGTTGTCACGTATTTTGCGCTGCAATCCAACTAAGGTACAGGCACATAAAACGGACAGCGCTAAGCAGCAACGAATCGTATCCAGAAGTATCCAGAAGTGCTTCAAGTGAGGTCAAAGGTGAAGCAGTGTTTCTACAAACAAACTGTGACAGATATTCCAGCTGCTGCCGGAAAGAAGTTATCTGAATCTGAACCACTGACTGATGATCCAGGAGATTGGCGCATGCTAGAAATAAATGACCGTGCCTTGTATGTACCATGTGGAGCTCACACTTGGAATCTTGTGATCTCAGACGCGGCAAAATCATCGAAATATGCCGTTGACTTTTTCGGTAAGGGGCCCCGGACATATGTTCGGAGGGGGCCACATTCTTTATTGCTACGGCCCTGTATAAATGCCTGTCATATAGTCATCTTAGTAAAACTCTAAGATAAAAACAGGTCAGAGCTACTTGCTTCAAATTATGTTGGGAGACAACTGAGGCCGTGACAGCTCGCCTCTCACTCTAGGCATCTGTGGCTGCTCCTAGATGGCTGGCCATAAGCACAGGGGCCTTGTATAGGTCTCTCCCAGAACTAAGGCAAAAAGTGGGTTGCAGATCCTAGTCTTTCCCTCTGGTTCAAGCTGCACTTCCCGAAACCATATTTATAGATTATAAGGGCAAAAGGAACCATTGTGATCATCTGACCACCTGTATTACACAGGCCATAGGTCTTCCCTGTTTGAACTAAAGCATATATTTTAGAAAAATATCCAACCTTGATTTTAAAATTTCTATGGATGGAGAGTGCACCAAATGACTGTTAAAAATAACCTGACTGTTAAAAATCTATGATTTATTTCTAGTCTGAATTAGTCTAGCTTTAACTTTCTGACACTGGATCTTTTAACACCTTTGTTCGCTAGGTTAAAGAGCCCTTTATTATGAAATTTCTATTCCCCACAGAATAGAGATTCTTATATTCTGTGATCAAGACACCCCTTATAATCTTCTGTTTGTTAAGGGCTTGGCTACACTTGCAAGTTAGAGTGCATTAAAGCAGCCCCAGGCACCCTAACTCCCAACTGGTCCACACTGGCAAGGCACTTAGAGCACCTGGACTCTGCAGCTGCAGAGGTGTTGCATTACTGTGCTTTGATCAGCCTCCGGAAACGTCCCATAATCCTCTTAAGTCAAGTGGCCATCCTTGTCATTGTTTTGGAATCGGCTGTATGAATGCTGATATGCCCTTTCAAAGCTCGGTTTCTGACAGCTGGAATGCTTATCTGCTCCGGGACAAAGCAAGCCATTAGTGTGGAATGTTGCTTGCTGTGAGCGTGAGAGGTGCGCAGGGGGGAAGAGGGTCTGAACTTACAAGACAGCATGCTGACACACTCTCAGCACCCCAAAAACCCACTCTCTCTCTCCCCACATACACACAACACACTCTACCCAACCTCTGCATTTGAAAAGCGTGTTGGAGCCAGCTGAACTCTGGGATAGCTACCACAATGCACTGCTCTTTGTAGCGTTGCAAGAGCTACTAATGTGGCTATGCCAGTGCGCTTCCAGCTGAGTGTGTAAACATTAGACAGTGTTTTCCCTGCTGCAGTCTCCGAAACTCCCAGCGCTCTACAACTGCAAGTGTAGCCAGGCACTAAAATAAATAGATTATATTCTTTGAGTCTATCACTACATGTTTTCCCACGTTTAAAACCATTCTCATGGCTCTTCTGTGCACCCTCTCCAACTGAAGTGAACTTCTGTTGGTGAAAGAGACAAGCTTTTGAGCTACACAGAGCTCTTCATATCTGGAAAAGAGCATAGTGATTGTCTGGTTTTACCCACAGTTATTCAAGCACTTACTTCATTGGATGAAGTACGCGACATGACGTGCACAGGCAGAAATTGTGGAAAAACAACATCGCTTGCCTCATAATCTAAGTCGTGCAGAACACAATGCCATCCACGCACTCAGAAACCACCCTGACATTCTCATCAAAGAGGCTGATAAAACAGGTGCTGTTGTCATCATGAACAGGTCTGACTACCAAAAGGAGGCCGCCAGACAACTCTCCAATACCAAATTCTACAGACCACTTCCCTCAGATCCCACTGAGGAATACACTAAGAAACTGCACCATC
>NC_133771.1:87692654-87695307 GCF_003597395.2 Chelonoidis abingdonii
AAAAAAAAAAAAAAAGATACTGTTAGTTTCACAAGATCTATTTTTCATTAACCTATGTACCCTTTTTTAATTATTGGCACATTAGCTTTCTTCCAGTGCGCTGAAACTTCCCTAGGGATACAAGATACACTGGAAGAAATCAACATTAACAGTCCAGAGAGCTGTTTTAAAAAACACACCCACACCCCCCACCCAACCCGTTTGGATTTTATTCGGTTTGCACATAACAAATGTAATCAAGTCATGATCACTTGTACCTAAGCTACCATTAGTTTTTAGTTCTGTAATCAATTCCTCTTTATCTGTCAATATGAGGTCTGGATGCAACACTGAATTAAGAAATTGTCATCCATAATTTTTAGAAATACAGAGCATGTTTTAGTACTACCAGCAGGAGACCACCAGCATATGTCACTTACATTGAAGTCCCCATGAAAATGCAGCTTTTTACCCCAACGACACATTCTAGATAGGTGCTTCATGAGACAGTAATTTTTTTCCCAGTGTGATTTGGTAGCTTGTAGCAAATACAGCTAGTACTCCATCTTGTGCTTTATATGTTAGAACCTTATTTTAAGAAAAAAATCTAAAAAGAGGTGGTAGGGAGGAAGGATTGCCATTTTCTTTGGGAAAAAAATTCTTAGCTCTTCACCTTTGAATTACACATTAATCAGACTTTTTTTAAACCATCACCTTTTTCACAAAATAATATCAGGCAAGAATTTGCAATAAATATCCCTGGAATAAAAAAAAAAGTGGTGAACATATACAGAAGAATGGCATGAAAGGGATTTATTTTAATCAGTTTCAAGTGTACACACTAGAAAAATTAAACAACAAAAAACACTAAGTTTGCATCATAGAAAGGGAGTCTATTATTATTGCCAACTTGAAAATTTTATTTACATGTTGTACATTGACAAATTTTAACAGACTAGATGTGAAAAAGTTATACAATTACTGATCTTGCAGTGACTGGGACTTCTCCACCTACCCCCTTTTTTTAAAAACTGTGTTTGATTTAAGACAGGATTCCCTTAGCCTCTAGTCTAGGTAATTATGTGAGGGGGATTCAAATTAAAAATCTTTATTAGTAAGACAAGTTAGAAAGGTATTTACAAAGTTAAAATTGCCACTCAAACTTGCTATTTGAATCCTGCAGAACACGCTTGCATCTGTTATTATAGAAGATGCCATTTCAAAAGACCCATTATGCAAAACATAAAAACCCATTAGGTTCACTCCAGTTTACATACAATTTGGAATGAAAATTAGGAGCAACTGAACAGTAAATGTAGATTTTGTTGACAGTACAGGATAGTCAGACAGACTGGATTAAAGAATAATTTATATGTTTCCTATACAAATTCTGATCTCAAAGAAATATTTAGCAACACAGCAGCACTGAGAGAATACCATCAAAAAAACTGTTCATGGCTGAAGACATCTGTACTTGATCACTTATTTGTAGCAGGATCTTCAGAGCACAGTCATCTAAATGACAAAGAAGATGAAACCAATCTAACAAAATATACAGCACATTGTATCTCAATATGATATGCTTGCATAAACCTCATTTCCACAGACTTCGACTGACACTGGAATATAATGAACTGCTTCATTTACTACAATACTAATAGACTTCTAATGACATCATAATGGCTAACACAATGCTCATTGACTACTATTAATCTAGCGTGTGCCAAACAAACATAGAACGTAACTGCATCAAAACAGCATCCATATGGTTGTCCAGTGCATGCCTTACAATTACATTCAGCGGCATCATTACATTCATTTTGCTTTTGAGAAGCACAGTGGTGAACATACACAGAAGAACGGCATGAAAGGGACTTATTTTAAACAGTTTCAAGACAACAACTCAAGTGTACACACTAGAAAAATTAGTTATTTGGATCCATAAGACATATGGGCACAATTAAGTAATACCACATCAAAACATGCTGTTAAAACCAAAATTGTATATTCATGTAATAACCACATACTTTCTGTATTGAATAGGGTGTCAGTGGCAAAACATCCTAAGCAAAAGCCCATAGCTCTATATATTTGCTACAAGCCACAGCTTTGCAATTCTACATGATACCCACCACCTAGCTGTCCCACTGCTGGCTTAGGACCTCATACACTGCACTTCTACCTTTCATCTAAGGACATCAATGCTTACAGGCAGTAAGCTTCACTACAGCTCTAAGACGGAGGTGAACATTCAAATTTATATATTGGGAAACTGAAATACAGAGATTAACAGCCCAATCCTGCAAGATGATGAATGCTTTCAACTCAATTTCAACACAAGTCGAGAGAGCTCAACACCACACAGTTTTAAGCCCAGTAAGCTTAAGTATTAAGATCAGCAGGGGCCAGGAACAAAATCCATATCTCATGAATTCCAATCCAGTAGGCCATGCTCACTTTTTTAGAAAACTTCAGACACCATTATCCTTGCTGAATGATTTCCCACTCATCAACTTTGTTGTTTGGCTACTAGTCCCAAACACATGAAGAACAGACATGAATAGCAGATTGATTTTATAGATTCATAGACTCTAGGACTGGAAGGGACCTCGAGAGGTCATCGAGTCCAGTCCCCTGCCCTCATGGCAGGACCAAATACTGTCTAGACCATCCC
>NC_133771.1:87695407-87741402 GCF_003597395.2 Chelonoidis abingdonii
GGCCGGGTCGGCAGGGGCATATATACGGTGCCGCAAAGGCGCCACGCCAGGGGGCGCCTGCCGACCCGCCGGGTGTTGCTAGGGGAAAATTCTTCCGACGAACGTGCACGTGGCGCGCGCACACCTACTTGGAATGAATATGAGCAAGCACTCGAAGAAGAATAAATGTTCTGTTCTTTTAACAATCCTTTCATACATATTCAATATCAGTTTGTAGCATTTACATATGCATTAAAATCCATATTTAAAGTGATCCTACCCACACATTACAGGATTAATCATTTAATCCAGGAAAGGTATTTTAAACAGGTGTGAGAAGTGTCTTAAACAAGAAGAAGTTTGTAGACAACAAGCCTCAGCAGTCAGGTGAGAAAGAGTAAAAGGAATATCATCACCCCTGAACAGTCTGAGAGCTACATCCCTTGCATCTCTCCTGATGCAGAAAGAAAAAGGACAGTACAAAGATTCTCCCTGCCAGATATGTGATGTCACAAAGAGTTCATTAGGCTTTACTAAAAGTCAAAGCAGATGTTTACTGAGCATGTTCAGAAGTGATTTTTCCCTCTCAAATTTATATTTCGACCCTCCCCTCCAAGCTTATCAAAGACTCTACTCCTTGTTCAGAACTATTTACATGAAAAATTTCAAGTTTTAGTCATCAGTTGGTTTTGCTGTAACTAGAAATAAAGGTATTTAAGTTAACTGAAAATGGATAGACAATCCATGTCAAACACCAAAATTTGGCTGAAAGTTTACACACCTTTTCCTCTTTTTAAAAAACACACTTGGGCTGAGGCCAAGCATGCAAATCTTGAGACTAAAGGGAATTTTTTCCCCATAATATTCTGTGTATCTGAAAACAGAAGGTTATAGTGACAACAGTTTTGCAAACCTAACTACTAACATTTTCCTATATTACAGCTGTTGGCTAAAGCTATAATATATGGCAGCCCTTTTTAATGTAATAAAATATTTTTGTATTTATTTAATTACCAAAAACCCATAATTATAAGCTTGTTTATAAAATAGATCCACTGTAGCTCTCCCTTGTGACTGAGTATGTAATGGCGGTAACTGAGAGAAAGGTAGAGAGAAGCATTGTGCATGCTTAATGGTTTTGTTTATATTTGCTGTTCTAATCTGAATATTTTGCATCCAGCTAACTACATAGACTAACTAGAGATCGAGTCCAAATGATAAAAAATTTAAATGAACTGATTTTTCAATTGCACGATAAGAAATTCAATTGCCTATAACTTTAAAAAAACGGCTGGTTTAATGTAATTTTTATACACTTGAAATTATATGGTGAAATAACTTGTAAATTAAATCAGAATCAAGGGAATTCCCTAAACAATCATGCTGGGGATTTGTTGGACTCTCTCATTGATGTACCTAATTAAAGTGCTTATCTGTTGAGATTTCAAAGGCACAGCTTTATAATATCACACTTCAATTTTTAAGCAGGTTATTTCTGATACTATTGCTATGATTTTGCCTAAATGTAGCAAGTTGGGGGGGGTGAAGTTACCTCAGAACAGAAATTATATTATTTAATAAAACAAAAAGGAATGCAAACAGAAATGAACCCTCTTCACTACAGCAATGTTCAATCTGTCTCAGAGATTTCAATTTCCATAATTTGCTTTGGCTGCTAAGCAACAAATCAAATATGGTTTGATACATTAGAATGCATTATTCCCCCTGCTACTCTTGTGACTGAAAGAGAGAGTTGTGGAAAGGTGTTTTCGGAGCTAAAATGCTTAGGAAGGGATTTGGGCTTCAGCAGGTGTATTAATTGTATATAAATAAATACACTTTTGTTTGTTCTGGAGCACAAACCAAGAGACATACAAATCCAATCTGTAGTAGCTTGTTGTGAGTGTTACTAATTCTTTGGATCTTTATGAGCCCTTCAGGGCGGCCACTCCTGTCTAAGTTACCTGGCTCATGGCAGAATAATGACGGAGAGACGAGATGGAAAGAAATAAGCAGATACTACCATACTCAGACAGAGGGAGAAAAAAAAACAAAGCAGATAATTCTATGGGCTTCCTGTTTGGTGCACTGGAAATCTATAATTCCTTCCCAAGGCTCCACATTGTAGACACCATACTTCTAGTTAAGTGCAGAGCTAGATGTAAACAAACACCTTTCAGAGCCAATCAAAAACGCTCCCTAATCCCTAAGAGCAAGTTACCTTTCGTAACTTTTGTTCTTCGAGATGTGTTATGCATGTCTACTGCACTCTCAGTGTGCATGCACTCTGCACACAGTCACCCAAAGTTTTTCCCCTCGATGGTGCCCGTTGGGGTGGCTCAAATGCCCTCTGCTGCAATATAAAGGGCCCAGCCGATCCCAAGTCCCCTCAGTTTCTTCTTTCCAGAAACTCCAACACAGCGGGGTAGAAGGGCAGGTTGTGGAAAGGACATGTACAATGCATTTCAAACAACAACAGTTACAAAAGATTAGTAACTATTTTTTCTTCTTTGCGTGATAGATGTGACACTGGCAGACAAGGTGCCAGCTCTTGCTAAGGCTGTAGGACTCAGCTGAGCGCTGACAAATTCATTGCTAGAAAGAGGTAGTTACTCACCCTGTGCAGGTTCTTCAAGATAATTGTCTCTGTGGGTGCTCCACTTTACGTGAATCTGTGACCCTGAGCTTGTAATTGGTTGGATCATGTGTGCTGTCCCCGTCTCATGCTGCCTCACGAGGTTACATAACGCTGTGCAACCAACCTCCTCCCCTCCCTCAGTTCCATCTCTACTGCACAGGCTTTGGTGCAAAAGAACTCTGAAGTACAGGAGAGGAGGGAGGATAGTGGAGCACCCACAGGGCAAACCACGTTGAAGAACCTCAGATACTGCAAAGAATGAGTAATTTTCTCTTCTTCGAGGAGTGTCCCTCTGGGGGGCTCCACTTTATGTGACTGTAGAACAGTGCCCCTCAGTGGAAGGAAGGTACTTTGGAGGTGCACTTTTGACAGATGATAAAACCACAAGTACCACTAGGGTGTCCGATGATGAGTGCTGCTCTATGAAATGGTACTGTGTGAACATATGGATGGATGCCCAAGCTGCTGCTTTGCAAATGTCCTTGACAGGTATATTGTTAAGGAAGGCTATCAGTGTAGACACTCTGGTTGAGTGTGAGGTGGCTCCAGTGTGGGGTTGCAATTGTTGCCGGCAATAACAAAAGTCAGTGCAACTAGAGATCCATTTCGACAGCCTCTGTTTGGATATGGCATCTCCCTTAGATTGTTCTGTGATGGAGAGAAATAATGATGGTGACTTGATGAAAGACTTTGTCCTTTCAACATAAAAAGTGTCCTTCAGATGCCCAGGATATGAAGCATTGCTTCTTGTTTGTTCCCATGAAGTTTTGGGAAGAATGATGGGAGATGGATGGGTTGATTCAAATGGAATGATGAAACTATTTTAGGTAAGAATTTGGAATGTGGTCTTAGGGTAACTTTGTTTTTTAAAAATATTGTGTATGGGAGGTGTGCCCTGAGGCCCCCCAGTTCCCTACTTGTCAGGCAGATGTGATAGCAATGAGAACGGCCACCTACATCGAAAAGGTGGAAAAGTGAACTCATTGTTAATGGTTCAAAAGGGGCCCTTGTAAGGCATCACAGCACCAGACTGAGGTCCCATGATGGAGTACGTACCAATATTTCAGGGTAAACATTACGAAGACCCTTGAGAAAGCGTTTAATGGTAGGGTGGGCAAAGACTGAGAACTCGTCCACTTCGTGGTGGCATGCCGTGATTGCCATGAGGTGTACTCTGATCGAGCTCACTGAGAGGCCAGATTTTTTGTAGTCCAGCATGTAGTCCAATACCACTGGTAAAGGAGAGGTCATTGTCATTGTTTACCTATTTTGGGACCATACATGGAATCTCTTCCATTTGTGCAGATAGGTATACCGTATAGTAGACCTTTTGCTGTTTAAAAGAATGTCCCATACTTCCTCTGAACAAGTCATTTCATTGTCTTGGAACCGTGAGGTAACCATGCCTTCAGGTGCAGTCTTGCCATGTTCACGTGGTAGACCTGGCCCACATCTTCAGACAGGAGATGAGGTAGAAGTGGAAGAGTGCGTGGTGGGCACATAGCCATCTTCAAGAGGTAAGGAAATCACATTTGTCTGGGCCACGTGGGGACTATCAAGATGACTCTGGATTCGCTGGTTCTTATTTTGTTTATAACCCTGGCTAGGAGAGGGGTTGGGGGAAAAATGTACAGCAGATGTGTATCCCATTTCAGGAGGAAAGTGTCACAGAGAGAATGGGGTCCCACTCCCCCACTGGAACAGAAGTGTGGGCACTTGGAGTTCTGACTCGTCACAAATAGGTCTACAGTTGGGAACCTGCATTGTTTGGATATGTTCTGCAGTATCCTGGTGTCCATTTCCCAACTGTGGTCCTGGGAATAATTTCTGCTCAGTGCATCTGCAATGGTGTTTTGGCATTTTGATAGATAGAATGCTGAGATGTCGATGTTGTGGTGGATGCACCAGTTCCATAGTAGGATGGCTTCTGTGCCTGGGAACTGTGACTGTGCCCCTCCTTGATGGTTTATATAAAACATACAAAACAAAAAGCAACATTGCCTGCCAGCACTTTTATGGTCTTATCCCTGATCATGGGTAGTAAGTATGAACATGCATTGCAGACTTCCCGCAGTTCCAGTAGGTTTACGTGTAGTGTCGATTCTGATGAGGACCAGTGGCCTTGGATTGTGTGGTTGTGCAAGTGTGCTCTCCAGCCTAGGAGAGAAGAATCCATAATGAGTATCATCAATGGAGAAGTCTGTGCAAAGGGAATTCCTGTGCAAATGTGGTTGAGTCCACCAATATAGAGAATTTTTACTTTGGTTGGCATCATAAGATGTTTGTTTACACTGTGTTTGGCTCAGGACAGTATATATCCCACACAGTCTTGCAGCATCACATGTGCAGTCTGGCATGTTTGATAATGAATATCATTGCTGACATGCGGCCTAACAGTTGGAGGCAGGTCCTGGCTGATGTCTGTGGCCTGGCATGTGTTGTAGCGATTAGATTGACTAGAGTGGTAAATATGTGCCATGGCAAGGAGGCTATAGCTTCCAGAGTTGAGGTAGGCCCTGATGAACTCCAGTCTCTGCACAGGTGTGAATGTTGATCTTTATTTATTTGTAGACTTAGCTGTGCAAGGAAAGCTATTGTCCTTTGGGTAGTTTCTAATGCCTCTTCTCGAGTTGAGGCTTTGAGTAAACAATCATCCAGATAGGGGAATATTATGACCCCTTGTCTGTGGAGGTGAGCTGTCACTACCAAGGACTTTTGAGAATACCTGTGAAGCCGTAGATAGTCCAAAAGGGACTACTTTGTATTGGAAATGTTCTGTTCCCAGAACACCGAGAAACCTCCTATGTTGCATATTGTTATGTGGAAATATGCATCCTGCAGGTCAAGGGCTGAGAACCAGCTCCCTCATTCAAATGCTGGCATTAACATGGCTAGCGTGATCATCCTGAATCACTGAGTCTTCACAAATTTGTTGAGTTTTCTTAAGTCAAGAATGGGCCTCCATCTTCTGTTTTTTTTCCTGTGTTAGAAAATAATAGGAGTAGAAACCCTTCCCTCTGCGTTGTGCTGGTACTGATTCAACTGTGCCCAGGCATATGAGGTGGTTTACCTTCTGTCATAGTAGGTGTTTGTGAGAACGGTCCCTGAAGAGGGATGGGAAGGGAGGGAGGGTAGGGGGAATGGAGGTAAATTGGATGGAATAGCCCGTTTTGATAATTTCTAGTACCCGTTTGTCTGACGTGATGTTTCGCCACACTGGGTGGAATGGAGTTAGATGATCTCTGAATGGATGGATGGTGTTGGATGGTTCCAGCAATAGAAGATGTGAGAGGTGTTTCTGGTCCTCAACCAAATCCTCAAAAAGCAGCAAAGAATCCTGTGGCACCTTATAGACTAACAGACGTTTTGGAGCATGAGCTTTCGTGGATGAATACCCCACTTCGTCAGATTTCACCCACAAAAGCTCATGCTCCAAAACGTCTGTTAGTCTATAAGGTGCCACAGGATTCTTTGCTGCTTTTACAGATCCAGACTAACACGGCTACCCCTCTGATACTTGAAACCAAATCCTCAAAACTGTTGTTTAGAGGGAAGTTGTTGGGATGTCCAAGGCTGAGAAGGGAGTGGTCTCCGTCTTGCAGGTCTCAGCCTCCACCTTTGTGGGTCATATTGCCTCTGTGGTTGGGTGTAGAGCATGGATCTAGATCTTTGTGTCGAGTAATACTTCCCTTTTTTCCTTTTGTGTAGGCATGTATATGTCGAGGACCTCAGTGTCGCCCTGGAGTCCTTCAGTGTGTAAAGAGACTGTTACAAAAGCTTTCGTATTTGATATCTGCAATTCAAACATTTTTCCAATTCTCTCTGTTTCTATGAAAGAGATTAGTTTCAATTATGATGGGTTTTAAAAAATATTTATTTAA
Organism: Chelonoidis abingdonii; assembly: GCF_003597395.2. Classification (NCBI taxonomy): domain Eukaryota; kingdom Metazoa; phylum Chordata; order Testudines; family Testudinidae; genus Chelonoidis; species Chelonoidis abingdonii. The sequence goes on from NC_133771.1 coordinate 87,701,906, forward strand.
AAATATCATAAAATAATTACAAATAAAGTTTAAAATCATACTTAGAACTGATCTCTGTCTAATTCTCTTTATTCACAGAATTTTTTCCATCACTGCTTTGCTGTAAATCGCAGAGAGAACTGCAATATTCAGACTAGGTTTTGAGAAAGATTTTGAGACAACGGAATTGGGGTTTACATGGAGAATGCTATAGGAGAAGGGACTTGACAGTAATTTAATTTGAGGCATTCAGTAATTAGTGAGCAATAAGCTGCTCTAATCAACAAAGTCAAATCTGATATTTTTCCCCACAATTTAGACAAATCACATTTGCCACCCTCCAGTTATTACCTCTCAAGAAAACAATTAGAATACTTGATTTAGTCACTGATCCATTATAGATGAACTGAAATGCTACATTAATAAATCCTGAAATCTCAAATCATAGAAGATATGCACGTACAGCTGCATTGCAAATAATTACAGTTTATAGATAAAGTAAAAATCTATTTTAAAGTCTACATCAGTGGTTCTCAAACTTTTTGTATTGGTGACCCTTTTTGAACACCAAGCCTCTGAAAGTGACCCCCACCCTTAGACATTAAAAACACATTTTTTTATATTTAACATTATGTTAAATACTAAATTTAAACTCTGTTGCTTAAAATGAATTTATCTTTTCTCACTGCTTTTAAATTAAGACTAAAACATTTTTATCAAATTAAATATAAATGGAAAAGTTATATTAAAAGTAGAATTTTATTTTAATACTTGACAGCAATTAATGACCTGAAGCAAGTAATAACTCTCCACGTGGCTGGACTCCATCTGACAACCCCAGTACAGGGGTCAGGGCTTACAGTGTCCTGGATGCCCGAGCTCAGGGCTCACAGCCCATCTCGTGGTTGGGGTCAGGACTCACAACTCTGCGTGGCAGTCAGACTTGGGGATCGCAGCCCCACTCCTGGCCAGGGCTGGGGTCTGGGCTCGCAGCCTCATGGTGGGGTCGGACTCAGGGATCGCAGCTCCGCACCTGCCCAGAGCTCACAGCCCCCCTCCTGGCCAGGGTCGGGGTCTGGGCTTACAGCCCCATCAGGGGTTGGAGTCAGGACTCGCTGCCCTGCGCCTGCCCGGAGCTCATAGCCCTGCTCCTGGCCAGGGTTGGGGTTGGGGCTCACAGCCTGGCGTCTGGGTTGGGGCTTGCAGCCATGTGTCCCTGTCAGGGTCAGGGCTCGCAGCTCGGGGCTCGCAGCTGCATGCTGGGGTTGGGGCTCGCAGCCATACGTCCCTGTCAGGGTCAGGGCTCACAGGCCGGCACAGGGGTTGGAGTCGGGACTCACAGCCGCACGCTCAGGTCGGGCCTCGCAGTCCCGCAGCTCCACACAGGGGTCGGGGCTCACAGCCATGCGTTGCGGTCAGGGCTTACAGCCTGGCACAGGAGTCAGGGCTCGTGACCCCCCACATAACCGGGTCGTGACCCCAAGTTTGAGAACCAATGGCCTACACGGACCAGAGTTCAGACTGTAGAGGCTCCAGGCCAAATTCTCTGCTAGGATAAATCCATTAAGTAGAAACAATGAGAAATCCTTCTGGCATTTTAGAGACTAAAAAATTTATTTGGGCATAAGTTTTTGTGGGCTAAAATCCACTTCATCAGATGCGTTGTGGGTTTTAGCCCATGAAAGCTTATGCCTCAAATAAATTTGTTAGTCTTTAAGGTGCCACAAGGATTATCATAAGCCTCTTTCCCAAATCTGGACCTTAGCGTCCAAAATGTGGGTGCCTAGCATGAACCTCCTAGTTCATCACTATCATAAGCCTAACTCCCAAATCTGGACCTTAGCGTCCAAAATGTGGGTGCCTAGCATGAACCTCTAAGCTTAATTACCAGCTTGGATCTTATCTCGCTGCCACCAGACAGGAATTACAGCTCCTGCCTCGCTCTGGTCCCCCAAACTTTCCCTGGAGGGACCCCAAGACCCAGAAGCTCTGAGTCTTACCAGCAAGGGAATACTCACTTCCCTTCTCCCCTCTCTCTCCACCCAGACTTTCCTCTCTGGGCTAACCTTAGAGTTACTGAGCCACCTCTTTATATCACAATACCAAAGAGCATGTCTCCTTATTCCAACAAAGAGACACATCCCTAAATACAAGGAAACAGAGATGATCCTACTCTCCCTCCCACCCAACCCCGTGCTGCAGAGCTACCCTCTGTAGATGCTAACATAAAGAGAATTCCCCTCCCCTTCGTTACTCAAAACAAATCTTTTAAAAAGAAAGCTTATATTAAAAAAAGAAAGGAAAAAGCCGAATCAATATTCTCTGTATCAAGATGACTAATAATCGGATCCAATTGCTTAAAAGCAAAAATATAATAATACAACCTTATTTCCAGAGAGATACAGATTTAAACATTTCCAGCAAGTTTACAACACATTAAATACAACCAATTAACAAACATAAAAGCGTATATTGTTTTCCTATCTGTTATATACAATTTGGAAACAGAAAGTATTAGAAGAAGATAGAGAACTTCTCATGAGACTCGTAGTTCAGAAGGACATGATCAATCTAGTTGACCTCCTGCACAAAGCAGGCCACAGAAACCCTACCCATCTACTTACAAACAACCGCCTAACACATGACTGAGTTATTGAAGTCCTCAAAATTGTGTGAAGACCTCAAGCTGCATGAGAATCCACCAGCAAGTGACCCAAGCCCCACGCTGCAGAGGAAGGCGAAAAACACTCCCAGGGCCCTGCAAATTCCCGCCCTGGAGGGAAAATTTCCTTCCGACCCCAAATCATCGCGAAAATCTAAACCTGAGGCATGTGGGCATAGACTCACCAGCAGCTACCAGGAAAGAATTCTCTGCAGTAACTCAGATCCTATCCCCAATATCTCCTCACAGACCATTGACCAGATTTAATCTGCTGATAATCCAAGTTCAATTGCCCCAAATTAAACTATCCCATCATATCATCCCCCTCATATACTTATCAAGCTTAGTCTAAAGCCAGATAAAGTCTTTTTCCCCCACTCTCCCTCGGAAGGCTGTTCCAGAACTTCACTCTCCAATGGTTAGAAACCTTTCGTGCTAATTTCAAGTCTAACTTCCTAATATCCAGTTTTTACTCCCTCTTGTGCCTACATTAGTACTAAGCTAAAATAATTTCTCCCCTCCCTAACGTTAATCCCCCTGTCTATTTATATAGACAAGCAGTATCCCCCGCAGCCTTTCTTTTGCCAGGCTAAAACCAAGCCAAGCTCTTTGAGTTCCTCTTATAGGCATTTCATCCTCGATCTCTAGTAGCCGAGGTCTCTGAACCTGTCCATTTGAATTCATCCTTCTTAAACATTGGGACACCCAAAACTGCAGCACAAATTCGCAGGTGGGGTCTCACCACGCCTTATTATTAACGGTACTAACACCTCCTTATCCTTGCTGGAAATACCTCGCTCCGATTGCAACCTAAAACTGCATTGCTTTTTTAACGGCCATATCGCATGGCGGCTCATAGACATCCGCATCAACCAATACACCGGTCCTTCTCCTCCTCTGTGCTTCAACTGATCGTGCCCATGTATCTAAATTCTATTTATGTAATCCCTAAGTGCATGACTTGCCACTCGTTTCACTATATATTTCTATCCTATTACTATTACCCAGTTACAAGGTGTTCCAGATCTTCCTGTAAGTATCCGGTCCTTCTCCGTGTAGCAGAGACCGCGCCACTTTGTGTCGTCCGCAATACTTTATTAGCACTTCTCCGCTCTTGTCAAGAGTCGCAGTAATAAAAAGGTTAAATAAGATTGGGTTCCCAAAACCGATCCTTAGACTCCACCCAGTAACCTCCTTCCAGCCTGACAGTTCACCCTTCAGTACGACCCACTGGAGTCTCCCCTTTAACCAGTTCCTTATCCACCTTACAACTTTCATATTCATCCTCATAGCTGAGAGACAGAAAAAAGACTCCGAAACCAAGACAAAGACGACCCTCAAAATTCCCTCCCTTAAGCTTTTAAAAAAAATCCGGTTTCCTGATTGGTCCTCTTGTCAAGTGTTTGGTTCTCTTTGTTAACCCTTTACAGGTAAAAGAAACATTAACCCTTAGCTATCTGTTTATGACAAGGATTCCTTGTTGTTTTTGCTGATACAGACTAACACGGGTAACCCCTCTGAAACCTGTCACCATTAAGTAGAGTTATGCCAGCAGAAAATTTGACTGTGTTTCTCCTAACCACTTGATGACAGCACAAACTTTCAAACAATGAAAAGAACTGCATTTTGGACAGTACGCTAAGTGTTAACTAATATCACCAACCCTTGTAGGAGGAACAGAGAATTCTGAACTCAGGTTATGGCAGTTAAATAAAGGCGGAAACAGATTTATTTTGTTTAGAAATGCATTCTTTTATAAAATTTAAGTTTATACACATCATCAATAGTTATTTTCCTCATTTCTTGCAAAGTAAACCTTTCACTTAGGCAGTACAACAAATCAGTCTTAGATATTACACTATAGTTGTAATAGGCCAACTTCTAATGAATTTCTTGCAGCCTAGCTGGTCAAACAAATTGAAAATCTAACTGAACCACTTATGGCTGTATAGCAGTGATATGCCTATAAAACACGTGGTTTTGAAAACATCTGAAGCATTGCATCATGGTGTACTTTACTGAAGTGAAGGAAATACAGAACATGCTCAGTATGCTTTCTGAAATGCCAATAACTAACCTTAAAATAAAAAATTATTTCCAATATATCAAAAAGACAGACAAATCAAAGTACTGGAAGACATTCAAGGCCTCTGTGATGGGTATGATTATGTCCTATATTCATACCAGAAGAAATCTGCAGGTAATATAGTAAAGAAAAATTGCCACATCTGTTAATTTCCTTTAGCTTCACTGAAAATTCTACCATGAGACAGTTCTACCTCCTCTCTGATGCCTGGTCCACACTACGCCGTTAAATCGATTTTAACAGCGTTAAATCAATTTAACGCTGTACCCGTCCACACTACAGTGCTCTTTAAATCGATTTAAAGGGCTCTTTAAATCAATTTCTGTACTCCTACAAAACGAGAGGAGTAACGCTAAAATTGATAGTATTCTTCAGATACGGTTTAGTGGTGGACGGAAATCGACATTACTGGCCTCGCGGAGGTATCCCAGAGTGCACCACTGAGAACCGCTCTGGACAGCAATTCTGAACTTGGACGCAGTGGGCAGGTAAACAGGAAAGCCCGCCGGGAATTTTTGAAATATATTTCCGGGTGTTTGCCCAGGCTTAATGGACCTCATGATTCAGTCACGGGTGGGCGATGCAGGTCCCAAATCCAAAAGAAGCTCCAGCATGGACTTGTATGGGAGATACTGATCGTGACGCAGCTGTATTTGGGAGACCAAATCTGTCTATTCAGCAGCTCCGTTATTCGGAAGAACGAAATGCCAAACGCGTTTGAAACAATCTCACGGCTTCACAGTGCTGCGTGACAAGCGTACACGCAAGCCCAGAGAACTCAAAATGGATGCTAAGGAGGGAAGGGGGACTGAGACTCCAGCTATCCGACGGCCACAGCTTTTCTCCGAAAACTATTGCAGTTCTTGGGGCTGAAGCTCTCAGTCCTGTAGGTGAGTAACCACATTGCATCCAACGTGTGTCAGGGAATAGGCGTCCGTCAGTTACTCACCCCACCCCCATATACGTGAAAGTAAAGGGAAAGAAAATGCATTTCTTGATCTTTCAATGTCACCCTATGTCTACTGAATGGCTGCTGGTAGATTTCTATGGCTGCAAAGCGAGTGAAGCGCAGTAGTTCGTCTCCCCTCTCCGGTGCGCAGACCGTGCCGTAGGATGGTAGGCCTTTGAGACCGATACACGCGTGGCTTGAAATGTTCAAGTGTCGTAGACGATGTTGGCCTGAGAGAGGCCAGCCCGGGGGGTGCCTGGTCTAAAAGGAGAACAAGAAGGATTCCTAGTCACTCCAGTAGATTTTTCAGAAAGGCTGGTAACCAGCTTCTATCAAACAATGGTGGCTGGAGCTTCGAATCAGCGCCCCCTTGTCATGTGTAAGAGAAAAGTCGTACGTGCTGCGACAGTAGAGAGCATTGATGCTGCTCTCTCCCCCACAACCGCTTAATGTCTTTGCCTGGACTATACATAGCACTGGGGGCTGCCTTCCCTCATTTTTATGATTTCACTTAAATACTCCTTGCATTCTTTATTACTTTTCATGCACACAAATGGGCGGGCACACTGCACATGTAGCCAGGAAGTTGGGGGAGGAGGAAGCAACGGGTGGGGTGTTTGCAGGGGCGGAGGGGCCCGCTTTGTGAATACTGATCTGACGGAACAGCTGTGCTCTCTGATACACTGAGTCCATCTAGTACACTGCCCCATATTCTAGGCAGGACTGACTCATTTTTAGAACGCATAAAGGAGGGATTGACTCAGGGAGTCATTCCGGCAGTTTTGCTTTTGCGCCCCTGCCGATCTCAGCCAGGGGCCTCATGATAGCAGTAGAAGTACAAGGGGGAGAGCGATAACCGTCAATCTCATTGTCCAGTTTACGCAGCAGGTAGGAGGTGGTAGCAGCACGACTGGTAACCTATCTCTGCTATATGCAAAGCAAATGCAAGGTTGCCATGTTTAGTCGCTGGAGTATCGTCCTCTGTCCGCCGGCATCCAGTACACATGTATGGTGATGTATCAAATAAAAAGCGACGGCCATGGTTGCCGTGCTATGGGCCCTGCCAAGGGCAAATCCAGGGAAAAGGGCGCGAAAGGATTGTCTGCTGTTGTTTTCTCGGAGGAAGGAATGACTGATGACATTTACCCAGAACCACCCACAACAATGATTCAACCCAGAATTCCAAAGGGCAGAGGAGACTGCGGGAACTATGGGATAGCTATGGAATAGCTACCCACAATGCAACGCTCCAGAAATTGCCGCTAGCCTCGGACCATGGACGCACACCACCAAATTACTGTGCCTAGTGTGGCTGCGTGAAATCGAATTTATAATATCTGTTTTATAAAACCGGTTTAATGGAATACGGAATTATCCTGTAGTGTAGACGTAGCCTGAAGCAAGAAAATCATTCCAGCCTACCCTCTCCCACTCCTTGTGTTTCTCAGCCAGAGAATAAGATGAAATCATCTTCACATTGGCAGTTCTGAAGATTTAACCTTTTTTTATTCCTTAAGTGTCCAATCTGATGTGTCAGAAGTAGCTTTTCTCTACTGCAATGCTCCAGAGGCAAACCTCTAACCCCTTAGGCTGCACTGGACAAGATGAATGACAGGATTAGAACACTCAAGAGTATTTTTAACAAAAGCAGTTTGAGGTCTACTTCTGCCCTACAGGCATCAGATCCTATAAATACTGAACATATACCACAAAACAACTCTTTTATAGAAATTTTTAATAATTCCTACACTCTGTATAGGAAAAATTGCTTCCCTTATTTCTTTCTGGAGATTTGACAAGTGTTTTGAGAAAGATTTGGTTCTACTGCAGATTCTTCCTGAATAATTTATTCCCATTATGGACCACTGTTTTGAAGCGCTAAGGTCTGAGGGGAAAGGCAACTATCAATTTTTTCAATGAAGCTTATTGAAAAATTATCCTCAGGACCTTCTTCCTCTGATCTATTTTTTCTTAGATTTAGACATTTTTCTAAGTTAGGAATCTATGTATCCTGTTTTGGACCTTCAGTAAGACATTTAGTGCTAAACTTTCACTCAGATTCTTCATTATACTTCCTGGGGCTTTTTTGGAGTACCAAAGACAGTGGAAGAGAGATGGCTGTTATTTCTTAGAACTGTAACCAATGTAACTAGTCAGAGCATACAGGAAAGAGTATTTCTTTGTGGAGATCAGGCAAATGATTTGGGCATATCAGAGTAAAAAGGAATAAATTTAATGACAACACACCTGCTTGAAGCTTCAGAGGAGGGATTAGACTGACGCAGCTCCAAAGGAATGCAGCCCATCAACTTTCCTAGTGGCATCATAATCGGTTAAGAACTTTCAAAGGAACTCTTCCCTTAAGGGGGAGAAAGAAGAAAGTTCTGACTCACTCTTGAGGTCGAAATATTCATTTCATCTGAAGAGATGGGATTCACCAAGGAATGGTCTGTTCACTGAATACAATCAAAGCTGGATGCTACAGTAACAGAGACAGGGATACCTTGTGAGCAGAGTGCCAAGAATAGGTCCCTTTTTCAGTTAAACTCAATTTTAAAAAAAAATGAAATTATGCATATCATTCTTCTGGAAAATTGAAATAAAAACGACGTCAGGTTCACTTTCTTGTTATAGGTGCAGTTTATTGCTGCTTGACATTTAGCTTTATTATTGGGCTGCCAGGATGCAAACTGTTTTACTTTAGAACAATCTCTCCCACCCACCACAAGCAACTACAAGCAGGTACAGCATGATATTTCGTTTCATTAAGAACCTTCATACCTGTAACCTACTTTACTCTAGATTCACCCTGGAATATAAATATAAATAAATATAAATAAACAAAAGTAAAAGGTTCTCAATCTAGAAGGTAGCACTTGGAGTTTTGGAGGATATTTAAGGAAGCTCCCAAAAGAGCTTCTCCCCAGTTTGGAGCAACACTTCTTTGCCAGAATTCTTTTTCAGGAGAAGAGCATGATTTTCAGGAGCAAGAGGATATATTACAACTACACCTCTAGGGAAAAAAATCAAAATATTTGATCTCTTACAGCAATTTGGACTATCCACTATAAGCAATTTTAGCAATAGCTCCAACTAAGGCATAGAAATAATTCTGATTATCTCCCCAATCTCCATCCTCCTGTAAATGTTTCCTGTAGACAACTTCTAAATGCATAACCAAAGCATATAGATTGGTCCAGGGTAGCCTATCAAACAACTTAGAGAGATAGAGTGCTGAGAAACCCCCAACTCCCTCCTCATTTCCTAGAACTAACACTCCAAAACAAAACATTCATTTCTGTTCTTATAATTCTAAACATAAATTGATGCATTATTTTCTTGCTCATCTTTGACTCCTGCTACTGTGTAGCTCTAGGCTGTTCCATCAAGAAAGGAAGGTTACTTACTGGAGATCTCTCTCTCCAGCACATTTTTTAAGAATGCCCAAGAGCATGAAAATAATTAAAGCCATTTAAAAAATGTTCTCTGATTAGAAATAATAAAAGAATAATACATTAAGGACAAATAATTCTATATAAGTCACAGAAGAAGACATGATCCCTGTCACAAGTTCAGTGTGTCAATAACATACCAATTTTTTAGAAGATGATATCAGCCTTGAACCGCAGTTAGAATTGCTGATACTTAATTACTAATATTCCCACAATTAGATGTCACTGGGACCTTGTGCAGATTGTTAGCTTGTTCAGTCAAGCGTACTGTAAGGCACTGAAGCTATGAAATCTCACACCCATACTTGGATGACTGGCTGCACAAAATCTTGCATTGCTACTTCCTAAAGAAAAAAGTTTATACCATAAGGCATCTGAAACCCTCTATTGCTATGGAACAATCACAATGGTGAGCCACTTATTTAGACTGAATGTCTAGCGATTACAAATATGGCTTTTGAAAAACATTAACTGAAGTCTGAACTTAGTATATTCACATCTCCAAGATCTGTACTGTGCTCTTCTGAGAGTTGGACTGTAGCTTGTGTTTACGCTTTTCCATCCTATTTTTGTTAGAGAAGCCTGTCAAGAAATGGTTGAATATACCAACAGTTCTCAGCATGTATTTTTCCTTATATCAATGTATGCAGAGCAGTGCTTCACAGCCTGTCATGAAGCTCCAAATAGTGATGGATCTGCACCTAGGCCCTCCACATCCTTGGCATTTTTGTTGCATCTCACCTGTTTTTAATCCATTCTCTCTCGTTTGCTGTTTGTTCTTTACTTTTTATCTTTATGTTCACATCTGTTTTCTTCTTATCACTGCCTTTCTCCCACTTCTCCCCAGAAACAGCCCAGCCATCTTCCTTTGCTCTCTGTGAAAGTTCTCTTCCTCAGTTCCCTCACTGTTTTCCTCATCTAAAGCCCTTCCCCTCTCCCCATTCCCTTACTCTAAGCCCTGGTCTATATTACGAGTTTAGGTTGCATTTAGCAGCATTAGATCAATTTAACCCTGCTCTCATCCACACAACAAAGTCATTTTTGTCGATTTAAAGGGCTCTTAAAAATCAATTTATGTACTCCTCCCCGAAGAGGGGATTATGGCTGACATCGACCCTGCTGGGTCGAATTTAGGGTAGTGTGGACGCAATTTGACAGTATTGGCGTCCAGGAGCTATCCTGGGCTACTTTGCCAGTTATCCCCTCATCTGTGTGACAAATAAATAAAAAATGCATGAATTTGAAACAACAATGATTTTATTGCCTCTGCAAGCGGAGATCAAAGGGGGAAGGGAAGGGCAGTCGGCTTACAGGGAAATAGTGTGAACCAAGGGGGCAGGTTTTCATCAAGGAGAAACTAACAAAACTTTCACACCGTAGCCTAGCAAGTCATGAAACTGGTTATCAAAGCTTCTCTGATGCGCAGTGCGCCCTCCTGCGCTCTTTTAACCACCCTGGTGTCTGGCTGCACATAATCAGCAGCCAGACGATTTGCCTCAACCTTCCACCCTGCCATAAACGTCTCCCCCTTACTCTCACAGATATTGTGGAGCACACAGCAAGCAGTAATAACAGTGGGAACATTGATTTTGCTGAGGTCTAACCGAGTCAGTAAACTGCACCAGCGAGCTTTTAAATGTCCAAAGGCACATTCTACCACCATTATGCACTTGCTCAGCCTATAGCTGAATTGCTCCTTACTACTGTCCAGGCTTCATGAGCCATGGGAGCAAGGGATAGGTGCGACAGCGCGGTGCTACCAACTCAGAGAGCAGCCTGAGGTAGAAGCCTCCAGTTGGCATGATATTCCAGGCAGGACTGAAAATCCATGAGACGAAACTTAAAGAAGAGAATGACCTGGAGTCATTTCCATTTTTGTCCAGGCTCCCCCATCCGACCTCACCAAGGCTGCCCAGGAGCACTCATGTCTGCCCAGGTGCCCCCAACCAACCTAACCGAGGTTGACCAGGAGCACCCACGGGACAACGATGACGGTTAGCAGTCGTATTGCACCCTCTGCCGTCCGCAAGGCAAGGCAAGACAAGGCAAGGGGATGTTGCTGTGTAGCACTGCAGTACTGCGTCTAGGGTGACCAGATGAGAGGAAGAAAATATCGGGACACATGGGGGAGGGGGAGCTACTGGCAAAGCAAAAAAAAAAAAAAAAGGAGTGCAAAATATCGGGACAAATTGCCTAAATATCAGGACACTCCCGATTTTATCGGGACGTCTGGTCACCCTAACCGTGTCTGTCAGCAGCACCCAGGAGACATACAATGACAGTGAGCTGAGCGGGCTCCATGCTTGCCGTGGTACTTTGTCTGCACGGGTAACCCAGGAAAAAAGGCAAGAAACTATTTTTTGCTGTGGTTTTCATGGAGGGAGAGAGGGGGGCCTGACAACATGTACCTAGAACCATCCGTGACAATGTTTTTGCCCCATTAGGCATTGGGAGCTCAACCCAGAATTCCAATGGGCGGCAGAGACTGCTGGAACTGTGGGATAGCTACCACAGTGCAACGCTCTGAAAGTCGACGCTAGCCTCAGTACTGTGGACGCACACCGCCGACTTAATGATCTTAGTGGGGACACGCACACAAAATCAACTGTATCAAATAGATTTCTAAAAAATTGACTTCTGTTAAATTGACCTAATTTCATGCATTTGACGAAGTGGGTATTCACCCATGAAAGCTCATGCTCCAATACATCTGTTAGTCTATAAGGTGCCACAGGACTCTTTGCTGCTTTTACAGATCCAGACTAACACAGCTACCCCTCTGATACTATTTTGTAGACATACTCTATGTTCTCTCTCTCCTACCTTCCTTGCCTCTCTTCTAGTTCCCTGCCTTATTTTCTTCTTAGCTCACTGCCATGGTTTTGCTCTCTTTTCCTCCTCTCTTCCCAGTACATAGTTGTCAACCTTCACATATATTGCCAAGTACAAGTCTCTTAAGGTCTGATAATACACCATTGACATCAAGAAGAATTTTGTTATTGACTTCAGTGGGATCATGGCCTTAGTAATGGGATAATGGACAGTTCTGTAAAGCATTCTTTGAAACAAGAGAAGAAACAACGAGAGGAAAAACACCCTAATCTCACCAGACTTCAAATAAAAACCACCCAATGGCCCCTAAACCACCAGCCTATTTGAAGATAGTCTTAAATAAAATCACAGCGCTCTCCTTCCAACACTACTTGGCCCTTCTGCTCCGAGTGACTGACCTCTTTTTGCCTATACTGAGAATGGTAGCTCTCTCTCAACTGCATCCATCCTCACTCACCCATCAAGATGACCTTCACACAGTTCTAGAGGCAGCCATCAGGGGTCAGAGCTAGGAACCAGCTGCCTCCAGCCAAAAAAGCAGCAGTTAGAGAGTAGGTCACTGAACACCTGCCATCCATGCATTCCTGGGACACTAACCAGGACAGCAGTTTACTGGGATATGTTTACAAATCCTGCTCTATTTTTAGCCAGTCCTGGGCTATTGGAAGGTATGCGAGTAGTTTTCCTTCTTCCAACCACCTATCAGACAAATCCACGCAGGGAGATGAAGGGGAAGAAAAGAAGGTATACCAGGTGGAGAACTGTACACAGAGAAAATTTTAAAAAAGAAGGTGAAAAGAGGTAGGTAGTTTAACATAGCTACTGGCCACTCTCTGGTTTCAGCCTCCCATATAGAGAGCACTTTTGTAATGGGAGCAAGAGTCTGGTAATGTTCTACCTCTCTTTTCCCCGGTCCCCAATATTAACCGCTTCTCTAGCTACTATGCACACACTCCCCTCCCAATTCTCACAGTAGTCTATCAGAGACAGGTGTGAGAAAAAGATCAGCCCTTGCAACTCAGAGCCTCCTTTATTTTTTTTCACCCACCAATGCTACAGGCATAAACTCGCCAATATTTTAACAAGAGGCTCTCAAAACTTCTCTCTCATCCTGTGAGAAACCCTGTGCACGAAGGGTCTATGACTTCAGAGAAAGATATGAGGGATTTGGGAGTCTTTTTTATAGATTAAGAGATTCTAAAACCAGAAGGGACCATTGTGCTCATCTAGTCTGAACTCCTGTCTAACACAGACCATTGAAATTCTTCAAAATTCCCAGAGCATATCTTTTAGAAAAACATCCAGTCAATTTTAAAAATTGCCAGTGATGGGGAATCCACCATGACCCTTGGTAAATTTTTCTAGCTTCAGCTTCTAGCCACTGGATTGTGCTATACCTTTCTCTGCTAGATGCTAGATTGAAGAGCCTATTATCAAATATTTGTTCCCCATGTAGGTGCTTCCAGGCTGTAATCAAGTCACCCCTTATCTATTTGGTTTAACAAAGAGAAGTTTAAGAGCTCCTCGAGTCTATTACTATAAGGCAGGTTTTCTAAACCTTTAAATCACTCTCATGGCTCTTCTCTGAACTCTCCAATTCATCAACACCCTTCTTGAACTGTGGGACTACAACTAGATACAATATAGATTCCCTTGTTTATGCGTCAGTCCTTTTGCCACCAGGAGTTCAGCTAATCATCCACTATAATCCCCAAATCATTTTCAGAGTCATCGCTTCTCTGGATAGAGTCCCCCAGCCTATAAATATGGCCTATATTCTTTGAGCCTAGATGTATACATTTACATCTAGTCATATTAAAATGCATATTGATAGTTTACTTCCAGTTTACCAAGTGATCCAGGATCACACTATATCAGTGACCCATCCTCTTCATTATTTAGCACATTCCCAATTTGTGTGTCATCCGCAAACTTTATCGGTAATAATTTTATGTTTTCTTCCACATCATTAATAAAAATGTTAAAAAACATAGGGCCAAGAACAGATTCCTGCAAGACCCCACTAGAAACCCAGCCTTTTGATGACAATTCCCCATTAGCAACTGCACTTTGAGACCCATCAGTCAGCCATGTTTTAATCCATTTAATGTGTAATATGTTAATTTTATATAGTTCTAGTTTCAGAAATCAAAATAATGTTAGGTACCAAGTCAAATGTCTTACAGGAGTTTAAGTATATTATATCAACACTATCATTAACCAAACTTGTAATTTCATCAGAAAAAAAAAGATATCAGGTTAGTTTGACAGGATCTGTCTTCCATAAACACATGTTGATTGGCATTAATTAATCAAGACCCATATCAGACCCTCCATTATCTTTCCTCTGATTGATGTCAGACACTCAGGCCTATAATTACCTGTGTCACCCATTTACCTTTCTTCTGAGGCACAACTTGAGCTTTCTTCCAGTCTTTTGGAATTTCCACAGTATTCCAAGATGGAGCGGGGGTGGTAATCGACATTAACAGTCCACCAGGGTCCTCAGCCGCCTCTGTTAAAATTCTTGGATGAAAATTATTTGGACCCGCTGATTTAAAAACATCCAACTTTAGTAGCTTCTGTTTAACATATTTTTGAGATACTATTAGAATGGAAAGAATGTTATCAAATTATGATGTCATCTGTATTTTCCCCCAAATACAGAACAAAAATATTTATTGAATACTTCTGCCTTTTCCACGTTTTTATTGATAATTCTACCATTTCCATCTAGTAATGGACCATTACTATTGTTAGGACTCTTTTTGTTCCTAATATACTTACCAAACTCCTTCTGATTGTTCTTCAGGAGAAATCTCTGTCTAGCAGAGTTTTCTCCTTATGTTCCTTTACTTCCCCTTTTCAATTTTTTCACAGTTCCTAGCTTCCAATTTATATTCATTGATATCAACTTCCCCTTTTTTCCATTTGTTATACATACTTTTTAATTTTTTTTTATAGCTACCTTCACTTCCCCTTTAAATCAGGCCAGCTTTTAAACCAATATAGCCTTCTTCTTCAACTGTGGCTTTTGGGAAATCTAGTAAAAGTAAAGTGTTCTCATACAATTCCCAACTATCATTCACGTTTTTTCTGATTAAGTTCTTCCTCCCAGCTGACCTGGCTTATTGTTTTCACAAAACTGGAATTGGCCTTTTTAAATCACCAAGTATATATATTACTGGTCTGGGCTTTATTCTGATTGTATATTTTAAATGTCATCAAGTCCTGATCGTTTGTATCTAAGTTACCATTAATTTTTAGTTCTGTGATCAGTTCCTCTTTAAATAGAAAATACAAGTCTTAACAGATAGACAAACATTTTCTAATAACTCTAGTTAAGGAGGATGGCAGCACCACAGAGCAAACAAACATATAATAAGATACACTTTGTTGGATTTATACATTATTTCTAAAAACAATAGCAAATATAGATTAGTATTGCAACACATTTCAAATGAGGTTGGAGAGGGAGGATGCCTAGGCGTACCCATCAGAGTCAATTACAAGAATCTGCTATTTTGTGAAATCCAGCTCATTCCAAATGCAAAAATATTTCTGAAAACCAGTTTTTATGAGACCTACGGATAAATCATATGTAGTGGGGTGATTTAGTAGTGTCCAGAGAGTGACTATCTGAAGCAGGTAAATCATTCCAAACTTCCCTTTAGTTTAGTAGTACAATTTTAAAAATAGTATCCCTAAGGAACTGTTGCACTATGTTCTCGTTGATAATCCACCCTGACTCCAGCAGTCTTATTTTGCATCCTCCTCCCTAGTGCAGTGGTTCTCAAAGCCAGTCCGCCACTTATTCAGAGAAAGTCTCTGGTGGGACAGGCCGGTTTGTTTACCTGTCGCGTCCACAGGTTTGGCCGATCGCGGCTCTCATTGGAAGCGGCGCAGGCTGAGGGATGTGCTGGCCACCACTTCCCACAGCCCCCATTGACCTGGAGCAATGAACCATGGCCAGTGGGAGCTGTGATTGGCCGAAACTGCGGATGCGGCAGGTAAACAAACTGGCCCAGCCTGCCAGGGTGCTTACCCTGATGGGCCGCATGCCAAAGGTTGCCGATCCCTTGTCTAGAAGACACCATTAGAGATGCTTAGCTTTGCAGTTCTTAAACTGTGGATTTGTGTCTTCAGAGGTAACGTGCTTGTTAACGGCAAAAATGTTTTTAAAACAAACAAACAACATATAGAGGTGATAAATAACAGACCTCAACTCTACTGTCCCTCTGCAAATTTGTGTACACAGAGTCAATCCCTTACCTCTCTCTAAAAGTGCAAAGTTTCTAATAGTTCAATAAATAGATGATTGTTGGGGGCAGAATAGATCTGGACAAGCAGAAAAAGTCTGGAGATAAATGTGAGAAGCGAGGGACAAATGCTTGTTTTGTTAAAATATTATGTTTGCTGTTGAAGAAAAAAATCCAGAACACATAACGTTGTTTTAGTTAAATAAAACAATTTAAATGTCTGTCTAGTGATGTTCTTCTCCTAATACAGCATGGCAAGAAAATCCTCCAAATATTAATGATTAACTTGTTGAATTGGAGATAGATATTTATGAAGTCATTGGGAGGTGAACTGCTTCAATTACCTTTGGTAAATGAAATAACCAGTCATTCATTTTCTGATATAGCTATAAAACTAATCTGAAAAGTTTTCAAAATAAATCACTTTAAAAATGTATAATATCTTCTAAAAATGAAACCTACATCAATCTCTGAGTTGTGAAGAATATGTATTCAGGTTATAACAACCAACAAGAATGCACTTTTATGTAGAAAACCATCATTAAATTGAGTCTTCCTGACTAGTGATTTAAATCATTATTTAAATCAATTTGATCTAAATCAAATCCACCCTCAGGTTTGTATAAGAATCAGTTTACTATCCTGACAAACATTCCAGAACAAAACCTACATCATTACTCCACTTTACCAGCACCCAAAAAACTTACTCCACTCTTCCAAAGATGGGAAAACATGAGAATTATCTGTAAGTAATTTTTCATTTGTTCTTGTCTCCTATTCTCCCATCTGTCATAAACAGATAGCTAAGGGTTAATGTTTCTTTTACCTGTAAAGGGTTAACAAAGGGAACCACACACCTGACCAGAGGACCAATCAGGAAACCGGATTTTTCAAAACTCAGAATGGGAATGTTTGGGTGTGTGTCCCCTTTGTCTGCTCTCTCTGTTCTCCGGTCTGTCTCTCAGCTATGAGAGGGTTCTTCCTATCTTCAAGCTTCTAATCTTCAGTTCCACGTGTGAGTACAAAATATTGAAAACATAGAGCTTTATGTTTTTTTGTATTTACATGTGTGTAGTTTGCTGGAATGTTTTAAATTGGATATCTTTTTGATAAGACTGTTTATCATATTTTTTAAGCATAACCTGTGTATTGTCACCTTGATGCAGAGATCATATTTTATGTCTTTTTCTTTTTATATAAAGCTTCTTTTTTTAAACTTGTGACTTTTTTTTTTCTAGTTGGCAAGGGATAGGAATCTCTGTGCCAATATACTGTCTCTCTCAGGAAAGACTGGAGGGGGAAAAGAAGGAGGGAGGTAAATTGTCCTCTCGTTTGTGTGTTTCAAGGGTGACGCAGGGAAATCTCCTAGTATACCCAGGCAGGAAAATCTGGAGGAAGTAAAGAGCAGGAAGGAAGTGGGTTTTCCCTTTAGTTGTCAGACTCAGAACTCTGAGTCTTGCGGTTCCCCAGGAAGGTTTGGGGAGACCAGAGGGAGCCAAAACCCTGGAATTTTTGGCTGGTGGCAGCAATATCAGATCCAAGGGTAATTAAGCTTAGAGGGTTCATGCTAGCTTCTCAGTTTATGAATGCTAAGGTTCAAATCTGAGTAGGAAAGCTATGACACCATCCTACATGAAAGACTGTACAGGACAGTTGGAAGTACAGCTTTTCTACTAGAAGCAAGGAGGCAAAAGATCTGTGAACAAGACTTCCTTCACATAAGCCCCCGTCTGTTCCTTTACCTTCCAGTTAGACATTTCTATAGCAGGAAAGGTTTCAGAAATTAGAAGGAAAGAAATTGCACACTTCCTCAGGGGAGAGGAGGGTAGAATGTGGGGTGAAAGTAAGATGACAAATGAAATTACTAGCAAGTAATTTTCAATTGCTATATGTCCCCCTTCTTCTAATACAAGGCATAGCTGAATGTAGCAAGCAGAACCTGAAGAGGAGAATTTACATACCTCACTGTGCTGTCTGCTGTAGATTCTGTCCAACACTGCAGACAGCAATCCAGCTGATAAGTTTATAAGCTTATAATATATGATGAATTGACTATGCACCTTACATTCTTCAACTCTTTCTGCCCAGGAAGTATAGCTACTTCTAGAAGAACATCTCCTGATACTCAGGGATATGAACAGGTTAACATCATGTTAGGCAGATAAAGCCTTAAGCCATTTGGCATTGGTAGCCTTAGCCAGTCCCTTTCCTTTATGGCAGCCCTCAAAAAGCCACGATGCTTCTTCTGTCTTCTCTGAACTATTGACAATGACATGATAAAATTTTAGAACTTGTTTAAAGTCCAATGAATGCAGCTTTCTGTCGCAAGAAACAAAAAGGATTGCAGAGATAGTCAAGGAATGAACTGAGGGTGCTAACCTCAAATTCCTTCTTAAACACTATCAGTAAAAAGTGCAGAATGTTCTGTAGGGAACAGGAATGACTTTGATATTTCACACCATAATCTATTTAAGTAAAGATGCTCTAAAGATGCCTTAAATAAGTTAAAATTATGGAAGCTTTTCTGTTCTTACAAATCCAAACAGCCACACTACTTCCATAGAGATTTCTCAGTCTAGGAAATAGTTACACTTAATTTCCTATCTGTTAACTTGTGGAGGTGAGGTTGGCAGTGCAATACCAGACTCTGGGAAAGGAGATCAAGAATTCAGGGAAGAGAACAAGGTAGAGCCACTGACAATATCACCATTGCCCTGACCAAAACTTCCTTATTGCCCACAAAAGTGGAAGATTAAGGAAGAAAAAGAGTAGACCAGTGCCTTCCTCCAAAGTCTCAACTTCATCTGGGTTCAGTATTCCAGTGAAAAAAATCAGGGAGTTTGAGAGACCTGTCTATGGCAAACCAGCGTATTGTGGAGCTGCCACATTTATCACATCTTGAGAAGAAAATGGATTAGGACTCCTGACCCACTAGAGCCAGCGACTCATGGCTGAATAAAATAAGAAAGGCCGCCCATAGGGATAAAAGGTAAGACATCACCATCAGCTTCAGAAAAACAGCTGGTTCCAGGTGCACTCATGGCTATTCACTTTGGTACCTAATGACCTGTTGCTACATCTAATGAGCATATGACACCTGAGAATTAGGTATTCCCACAGTTGGAGGATTAAAGGACTTGATGATACTGATGTTTAACTTCCATTCCTCTGGGCTGCGAAGACCCAGGGCTCACTGAAGACCAAGGTGGGCTCCCCAATCCATGAGGCTTGCATCCATAATGGTGCATACAGGTTTGGAGGGGAAATCAACCTCTGGGAATGCCAAGTACCAGTGTGCAAACTGGAAAGGTTGAGAAAGGCCTGTGAAAATGAGACTTACAGTTATCCCAAAGATATGGAGAAGGGAATCAGATTGGTCTGTACTGAGCTGCAATGCAGGCAGGGAAGATCCAAGAGAAGAGTCTCTGCTGTCTTCAGTCTATAGGCAGGACAGGAAGTTGAAAGGTGTCTGACTAGGCAAGAAATCTCATGGGCCTCATAGAGGAGGAATGTCATCTGGATTCTCATTATCAAAATTGAAGAGAATGGCTGTGAAAATGGATTCCTCGGTTTCTCCCCCTCATGACAGCACCCACTCTCAGTAGGGGGCTCAGACAGTTTTGGAAACTCTGCTTCCAGTTCTCCCTCTGCGGGGTTTCCCCCATTGGGCTGCATTGGTGGGAGCATGAGGTCCTGTATTTCTCCATCTTCTTTAAATAGCCTAGGCTAAAAAAAAAAAAAAAAAAGGGAAAGTAGAGGAAGAAGAGGCAAACATGGGGGGACCAAGAGGCAAAAGGAACAGACCGGATCTTGTAAGGAGGAAGTCTAAGGTCTTCTGCTTCCTTGCTTCATGTTGAGGAGCCATAATGCCAAGTATTCCTGGGGCAAAGAGTTCTGTGGCACCTTATAGACTAACAAACTGTCTGTACTTGTGCAAGTTTCTTCATGAGACTGATGGATTTCCACTCCATACGGGTAAATGCAGTGCCTTGCATGGTGTCAAATATCAGAGGGGTAGCCGTATTAGTCTGGATCTGTAAAAGCGGCAAAGAGTTCTGTGGCACCTTATAGACTAACAAACATAGTATTCCTGGCTATCTCTTGTACCAGGAGTGAAGGAAGAGGATATAAGAATGTAAAGTTATTTACTGTACTAAGATTACTACAGGTCTGAATTATTTAGATACTAATATAACGCCAACCTACAGGCTATTACCATTTAAAAACAAAAACACCCACCACTACAAGTACATCTACACTAGAATGAAAGACCCAGGCCAGTACAGTCGTAGCTGCTCTGGGTCAGCTGATTTGTGCTCACAGGGCTTGGGCCACAGGGCTAACAATTGCCATGTAGACGTTCAGGATTGAGCTGGATCCAGGCCCGAGGACTCTGGGGGGGGAAAGAGCCCGCACACCAGCCTGAGCCTGAACATCTACACAGCAATTTTACAGCCCCGTGAACCCAAGTCAGCTGGCATGGGCCAACTCTGTGTTTAAAAATTGCTGGGTAGACATACTCTATGTTTCTGCACTAACTCAGGGCATACAGTCAAGGGGCAACATCAAGGTGAAAAAAGGTCCCATTAATGGTGCTAATTAATGGTGCTCTTTGCCTTTCACTAGACAATACAACTAGACTACTCAATTCACTTTGGTTTCTACTCACTTTCACAGCCTGTTTCCTGTGCACTAGCACCAGGCAGGTTTTCTTCAGTTTCAGAGAGGAGAACTGCTTAGATTAAAAAATAAAATGTTAAGCATGTTTTTAAAAGAGATTTTACTAGAACATTGCTATTCATATCAGGTTTTGTACAAAAAAAATTAAAAACTTTCTTTTTAAAATAAAATCTAATTCTAAAGTGCTGACCCCCTGCAAAATATATGCATCTGAAATTAGTAGCAAACTTATAAAGAAGGACCACCTTTGCCTTTGTAAATTACATAGGTGAGTAGAAGAACATGGGGAAGTTCTTGTTCAACTTCTACTGCTGGCCAAGAAGTTCTGAAAAATTAAATTAAAGTTTTTGATATACTTAAAGAAATATGCTCAAGTGCACAAACTATTGTAAGAGAGCAATTCAGAAAAGCTACAATCAGTATTTTGCTACTATGCAGAGCACTTGCAGGGCCACATGTTTCTTCTTCTAAGTTATGACCCCATCTTCCTAAGCCATATTAAGCAGTAGAAAGGATAGAGTTTAAATGGGAAAAAAGTGTCTATCACAGTAGGCTTCAGATTACACTGAAACTAGTATTCAGCACTGAAGCTCTGCATGTGCAGAGGAAGTTCATTGGGTGCCCAGGTTAAAACAAAACAAAACAAAAAACCTAACAAAAATCACATAATTCATCTGTCTCTTGGATTTCCATCTAATTTTTGTGTTTTTTTCAAAAACACAAGCAAACCAGTGACATCTCTGACTACATTCCCTATCTGTAGATTACTGTGTGAAGTCCAAACAATATGTACACAAAACAGATTAAAAACAGAGAAGGACTTATATTTCCACACCTCCTTGCCCTGGCTTCTGAATATCAGTATCAGTTTCTCCCACCCAGGAGAGTAACCCAACCCCTTTTTAAGAGTGAGTCTAACTAGGCTCTACTGCACCAGACTGGGCACCTTCCCAAAGTGAGGAACTCCATCATCATCAGGAGTTCAAACCCTCAAAATCACTTGTCTCTATCTGATAGGTGGACCTCCTCCCATGGTCAGGAGAAGGGAACAGAAAGACTATGGTACCCCATGAAGGCATCACCAACCGATATGTACACCTTGCACATATAGAATGCTGAAAGTCCTCTTTGGAAGAAGTTGTGCAGCAGTTTACGTAACTTGCAAAGTGGTCTAATGGATCAGGCATAAGACTGGGAATCAGAAGGCCAACAACAAATTTTGCTGCCTTCTGAATGAAATGGAAAAAACTCACTTGTTTTACCTACTTGCCTAATGTAAGAGAGAACAAAAAACAGCTAATGGAGGAAGAAGAGGAGAGAGAGGGAGAACCACCCTTATGATTAGATATTACAGGCCTGGTCTACACTACAAAGGAAGGTCGCCATAAGTTACCTTGCATCAACCTACTTGTGTATGTGTTAACACTTAAATTTGTCTCCCACCGATATAAGTACCCCAGTAAGCTAACGTAGTAACATCAACTCCCTTAGAGGTGTTGAGCCATAGCTGATGTACGGAGGTTGACACAGCACAAGTATACATGCTGGGTTACCTATGCAGACCCTAACAAGTCCTTCAGCAGCTGTCTCACAACGCCCAGCACAAACTGCTCGTCACAACTTGTCACAACTGTCAACTCTACTACCCAGGGGTCACATACATAAGAAAGTGCCCCTGCAAATTTTTGAAATGCCTTTTCCTGGTTGTCCAGCTTGGCGAGCACACCTCTATCTGCTTTCCATTGTTGCGTGTAACTGCTCAGCTGATCCTGTCATGTACACGTTCCAGACACACTCCAGCCTGAAGTAGACAGGAGATATAGGATTTCTATACAGAAGAGACTGTAGAGGCAGAGCTCCAAACCAGCCATAGAAATGTCAACATCTACAAGCAGATTGCTCAGGGAATGCAGGAAAACGGGTACAACAGGGACCTGTACCATGCCATGTGAAAGCCAAGGAATTGTGGCAGGCATACCAAAAGGCCAGGGAGACCAACAACTGATCCAGTGCTGAGCCACAGACTTGCAGCTATTATGAAGAGTCGTATGCCATGCTTGGTGGAAACCCCACCATCACCCTGCACACCACCATGGATACCTCCAGACAGTAGGGTTGCCAACTTTCTAATTGCAGAAAACTGAACACTTTTGCCTTGCCCCTGCCCTGCCCCCCACTCACTCCATCCTCACTCTCTCCCTCCCTCTCTTGCTCTCCTCTATCCTTGCTCACTTTCACCAGGCTGGGCAGGGGGTTTGGGTGCAGGAGGCGGCTCCAGGCTGGGAGAGTGGGACCGAGGGGTTTGGAGTGTGGGAGGGGGCTGGGAAGTGGGAGGAGGTATGGGCTTTGGGGTGGGGCCACAAATGAGGGGTTCAGGGTGCGGGAGGGGGCTCCAGGATAGGGCAGAGAGTTGGGGTATGGGAGGAGATGAGGGCTCCAGCTCTGGATGCGGGCTGGGGATTGGGGGTTTGGGGTGCAGGAGGGGGCTCCAGGCTGGAACAGGGGGTTGAGGTGCAGGCGCTGGGCAGCGCTGGCATCAGGCAGCTCCCGCGATGCAGAAACATGTCCCTCCAGCTCCTAGGCACAGGCACAGCTAGAGGGCTCCATGCACTGCCCCCACCCACAGGCACCACTCCCACAGCTCTCATTGGCCACGGTTCCTGGGCCAATAGGAGCTGCAGAGCCAGGAGGCAGGGGCAGTGCACAGAGCCTCCCTAGCCACCCCTCTGCCTAGAAGTCAGACATGCCAGCCACTTCCCAGGAGCCACGCAGAGCCGGACAAGGAGCTTGCCAGTCCCGCTGCACTGCCAACCGGACTTTTAATGGCCCAGTCAGTGTTGCTGACTGGAGCCACTAGGATCCCTTTTCGACCAGGTATTCAACCCTACCAGGAAACAGGAGTCACAAGTACTTACCATGCGAGAAGGAGAAGGAGGAAGAGGATGTGGGATGTGTGTGTGGGGAGGTGTCCAGATGGGCCTTGAGCCAGGACCTATTTTTGACTCCACCACAGTCCAGTCAGAACCCTGTGGTTGAGTGCAAGCAAGCCCAAAGCAGATATAAGTGTGTAAATAAATTTCCCTTTATGGTGATGTCACCCCCAACTTAAGAGGACACAGCTATTGAATCGTCATTAATTTGCTCATACCATAAGATATAGAGGTACAACAAAGAGAGGCAGAGTCATCTGCTTTTCACTCCCCTCCAGAGGTAGGTGGAAGGGGTCATGAGGAACAGTCTGTTTATGTACACAGGGTTGTCCCTTGAATCCTCTCGAGAGCTCAATGAAACTTTCATGGATGTACACTGCAATCCTCTCCACAAGGTTTCTAGGGATAGCAACCCTATTTCTTCCTCTGTGGTAGGACACTTTTTCATGACATTCAGCGATAACTTTGGCAGGCACCATATGGGCCTGGGTGGCTTCAGAGTGCCAGTAACAGCTGTGCTCTCTGGGCCTTTGGTACCCTCAGGAGCTAAAACCACCATCACCTGTGGAAAATGTAGCCAGTATTCAGTACCAGTGCCCTATACTTAGTCTCATGCAACCAAGCAATTCCCTCCTCTGTTCCCTCAGCCATGGTGGGTCATACTCTCAATGGCTGGGGCTGAGTGGCACCACGAACAAATACTCCAAAGCAAAAATGCCAATAAGCATGTCTTGTCTAACACTTTAGGGGAGCAAGGGAAGGGGAGAGTTCTGAACCTTAAGTTTCACTTTCCATTCCTCTTCTACTGACAATGGTTTCTCTGTGCATTTCATCTATAGATGCAGCCACTGCAACCTTTAAGGGTATCCTCTCCACACCAGCTGAATGACTAACCCAGATAAGGATGGGAGAAAAAGAGGGCACAGGAGGACACCTTTTGTGAGATCCTGCAAGTCAGTGCTGCATCAGCCCTTCAATAGAAGGCCTTGAGAGTGAATACTGCAGACTGTATGGAGGAGGAAAGGATGAACAGGAGAAAGGAGAAAGAGATACACCAGGACATAAAGAAGCTTCTCCATCAGCAAACACAGATGATGTAGACTCTTGTGGACCTCCAGGTTCAACAACTGCAGGCTCAATTGCCATTGCATTTGGTAGAGAATGGCAGTATAGCATCTCCCTACACTCTCCTTCAGCATTTCACATCGCCTCAGAGGCCACGTGCCTACCATTACCACTCCACACTGGGAGAAGCATTGACACCTGCAGCTTCATACACACTGACTTGTGAGAGCCAGGGTTGATGTAAGTGTAGCTACAATGACATCAGTGTTCCTGCCTTTATTTGTTAAGGTTCATAAAAAAAATTTAAGTTAAAATTTATTTACTTTAAAAGTTCTTAAGGTTTTTTGAGCTGTTTTCATATTTGAAGAAAACTCGTTCTGAAAGTTTTTCCATCTTTATTAGTTTACAACACATGGTGTATAATGCCTGCTGGCAGTGTAAGTAGTGGTCTTGTACACTCATAACCAACAAGATCAGTGCCAAACAGTGTAGTCATCATAAATGTACACAAGCATCCCAACACTGTCAGTGATATATGCAGCAAGTACAACACAATTCCCAGCAGGCCCCCAAAGTGCAGCACCACACTGAGCACAGTACACCATAGAACATTACTGTGGCTCACTGTTAAGGGGCTCTTTCAAATCATCCCTAAGCCATATAGCTCTTCTCATGGAGTACCTCCGATAGCCATTATGTCTGGTTGTGCAAACTCAGCAAACAGGCTGTCAGGGTCTCTTTCCCACTCTGAACTTTAGCGTCCAGAAAGTGGGGACCTGCCTGTTTCCTTCTAAGCTTAATTCCTAGCTTAGATCTTATCACGCTGCCACCAACCCAAAATATAGTGTTTGGGTACACTCCCTGTCCCCCAAAACCTTCTCTGGGGGACCCAAGACTCAAACCCCTTGAGTCTTAAAACAAAGGGAAATAAACCATTCCCCTCTCCTTCCTTCCTCCCAGATTTTCCCCTCCCTGGGTTACACTGGTGAATCACTGTGATACAAACTCCTTGAATCTTAAAACAGAGAGGAAATTCACCTTCCTTCCCCCTTTCTCTCCCCCTCCCAGACTCTCCCTGAGAGGGAGACAGTGATCCTAACACACAGAGAAATTATCCTTTCCCTCCACCTTCTCTCCTTTCCCCCCACCAATCCCTGGTGAGTCCAGACCCCGTCCCCTGGGGTCTCACACAAGAATAAAAAAAAAAAAAAATCGATCAGGTTCTTAAAAGAAAAGCTTTTAATTAAAGAAAGTAAAAAGTGAAAATTGTCTCTGTAAAGTCAAGATGGAATATGTTACAGGGTCTTTCAGCTTCACCTAGACCAGAGGGACTCCCTCTCCCAGCCTAAGCATACAAGTTACAGCAAACAGAGTTAAAATCCTTCCAGCAAAATACACATTGCAATAAAGAAAACAAACAAAATGCCTAATCGCCTGCTATCTTAGTATTTACAGTATTGAATTAAGAAGAGACTTTTTAGAAAGATCGGAGAGCCTGTATACATGTCTGGTCCCTCTCAGACTGCAGAGAGAGCAGAGGACAAAGAAAACAGCACAAAACAAAGACTTCCCTCCACCCAGATTTGAAAGTATCTTGTTTCCCAATTGGTTCTTTGGTCAGGTGTCAGCCAGGTTTACTGAGCTTGTTAACCCTTTACAGGTACAAGAGACATTAACCCTTTACCATCTGTTTATGACACAGGCACTCCACTCCGCCCTCCACCCCTGCAGCAATTTTTCCTCCTTTGCTTCACAAATATTATGCAGGACACAACAAGCAGCTATAGCCATTGGAATATTTTTCACACTGAGATCCAATCCGGTAAGTAAACACTGCCAGCACCCTGTCAATCTATCAAAAGCACATTCAACTGTCATTCTGCACCTGCTGAGCCTGCAGCTGAAATTCTCCTTAGTACTGTCGAGGTGACCAGTGTACAGCTTCATGAGTCAGGGGACTAAGGAGTAGGCTGGATGCCCCAGGATCACTTTTGGTATTTTAACATCACCAATGATAATCCACTGGTTGAGAAAGAAGGTCCCTGCTTATAGGTTTCTGAACAGACTTGCATTCTTAAATATGCGATTATCATGCACTTCCCCTGTTCAGCCAATGTTGATGTCAGTGAAGCATTCCCAGTGATCCACCAGCACCTCCATAACCATGGAAAAGTAACCCTTTCTTCTGATGTACTCCGTGGCAAGGTGCTCTGGGGCCAAAATAAGGATGTGTGCATTGTCTATTCGGGAACCTCACAGCTGCAAAGCCATCCACCAGGTCCTGCACATTGCCAAGAGTCACAGTTCTGCATAGCAGGAGACTATTAATGGTCACTTGCATGACTATGGACCCCACAGTCGATTTTCCCCACACCAGAATGACTTCCCACTGACCAGTAGCAATCTGGTGTTGCAAATATCCAAAGTATGACCACCAGCTCTCAGTCTGATGTCCCTGCTTTGGATGGCTGGGGTGAGTGTAGCACACAGTTACAGGAATGGGGCATTGTGCATCCAAAAGATCTGCAGCCACTGCTCGTCATCCCAAACCTGCATTATGATGCGATCCCACCAGTCAGTGTTCATTTCTCGGGTCCAGAAGTGGTGCTCCACCGTCTGCAGCTACTCCGTGAATGCCACCAACCACCATGCATTGGTTCTTGCTATGTCTCACAGCAAACCGACTACCTGGAACGCATCATGTTCCTTACAGTTCTTCTTGCAGCTCTGTAAATACTAGAGGATCGCGAGTGCTTGCAACACTCATGAAAATAGTGCAGAGCTGTCCAGGCTCCATGCTTCTGTCAGAGATGGGAGACAGCAACAAGTCCCATGCAGCTTGGTGCGAAATGGAATATAGGTGCAAAAATTATGGGATAGAGATATTATGGGATGGAGAACACTGCAGTATGGGAAGTTCACTCCTTGCTAACCAGTCACTCCTGCAAGACTCGGTTCTGCCACACCATGTATTGCCAAAACTAACCAAAAGACAGTGTGCTGAACAGTGGTGGGTTGCACACTAGGATACCTACCTATCCATGATGCACTACACAGTGCATCAACACAAGCATTCCTGGTGTGCAGCACTGATGCGAGGAGCCAAGTGTGCACATGCACAAGTGACACATCCGCATAGAGCCATTGCAATTAGTGTAACTTGCATCGGAAAAAACTTTGTAGTGTAGATGTGGTCTCAGATTTACAGTGATAAGTGTAGTATGAACAGACACACTGCCACTGACCCATATATGACCTTGAGCAAGTCAACTCTATGCCTCAATTTCCCCTATCTGTAAAGTAGAGATGTAATTTACCCATCTTTGTAAAGCACTTTGATGACTTCATATGAAAAATGTACTAATTTTTGTTTTTTTGTCTTGAGGGAATTTATTAATTGTTCTTTTCTCCTACCTGTGCCTCAATATTACATTCCCTTCCCAGGCCTGGCTCTCAATCCTAGTACACAGGCACACCTTTGAAAACAAAAAGACTAAATTAAATTACTGGTAACATAAGGACATATCTGGAGCTTTGATGATCTAGGCAGAAATGTGGGAAGAATCTCTCCAGAACTTATACTTTCCACTCTCACTTTGCTGCAGTTGCCATCTCTTTACCCTGCCCTCTACCACTGAACAAGATTTCAAGATATCTGATAAATAGTGAGTTATCCCATTCAATCAGTACAGCCATATCACGAGTCAGTCAAGCTCAACAAAGTCATTAAAAGTTCTAAGACATGAGTAGCTTTTGATATGCATGTAGTTATTTAAATATCTGATGAGACCCCTATTAGACATTTCCTTCTTCTACTACGAGCTCAGATTAAAAAAAAACACTGTCAAAAGTGTAGTGAGAATCCTTAATTGAAGCTAATTCAGGAAATGATTGAAAACAAACACTGTCTAAACAACAAGTACATATTAAGGTAGGATCCTTGGGATCAGGGCCCTATTCATGGAGCAGAGAGTATGAGCTGAAAACTGGTTGGCTGAGGGCTGGGCTCCCTCACTTAGGGTACGTCTACACTGCACGATTATTTCGAAGCAGTTTAAACCGATGTTACAAAACCGATGTTATAAAATTGGTTTTGCGCGTCCACAGTGCGATCAAAAAATCGATTGCTTATGTCCATGGTCCAAGGCTACCATCGATCTGTATCCAAAATTCGTGTAATATGGGGTGCAATAGGGTAGAGGTATCCTGAAAGATTTGCCATAATGTTCTTAGGACACTGTATATCATCCCACATTATGTCCTTATTCTAATGCCAGAATCTGCCATTTGGCTCTTTTAAATGACACATCTGAATTGTGTGCTTGTTCCACAATTGCACGTCACCACAGTAGCGATATTTCCTTATTCTGCGCAGATTTCTTAAATGCTCCTCTGCTTGCCCTGGGAAAATTTGACCTTTGCCATAAGACTTTTAAAAAAAATTAGTTTCTCAGACAATTATTTCTTCTTTTCCTCAATTTTTATATTGCACAATTTTTCTCATAACTTGAGCTAGTTTATATTATACAAGATGTGCGACTAGAGTCTTCTTGCTCCAACAGTTGCTCCTTTCTCTTCCTCAAAATTTTGCATAGCCAGTTCACAGAATGATTTTTATAAAATGTGTACAGGAAAAATTCCTAGAGGATAATTGAAAAAGGTGGATGCGAAATATATTGTCTTCCAGCGGTCTGAGTGAGGAATTTTTAATCCTTGCATTTAAGGCTTTGTGTTATCTACCCACTCTCATTTTCTCCTACTCACTCACTAGCATCTTGTATTTCTCCACTCCTCTCCCTTATTGTTCCCTTGTTTTTCCACACTCAGCTTCTCCTTCTGGTGGTTTTCTCACCTATGTTGTGAACTATTTTGGGACGGGAGTGCTTTAATCACTGCTCCTTGTTCAGGATTCCCATAGACATTACTGGCATTTAAAAAAAAAAAACAAAAAGTGAAAGGCCTATCCCCTCTCTCCTCCTTATCATAAATTTCCTGCACTTTTTCAAAGAATTATTTCTGCCTTCCTCCTCTCTAGTCATCTCTCCACTCAATTGCCCATTCAAATTATTGTTTATTGTTTTACCAAGTATGTACTATCGAATTTTAGATTGCAAGCCCTTTGGCAAGTAGCTTGGCTTAATTTGTAGTTCAGACTCCATGTTGCAAAGTATCTGGGAAGTATTTTTTTTAGAAGGCTGCCTCCTGTCCATTTTGATATTCGCACAACATGTTTCATCTTTAAACTTTCTGCGAATACTTAAAATGTTGCTAATTTTCTTTGAAACTACTGTTTTCAGTTTCTTATTGTTGGTGAATTCATTTAAAATGTGTATTCAAATTGTGCTTGTGTGCTAAGCTCGCAAAGACCAGAGTGAGTTTCTATGTGCATTTCTTTGCAATTTGAACATAGCCATTTTCTCTTATTTCTGAGTGGCTAATGATGTGTATGCTCAGATTGGCTTTTTGTGTCTCGTTTGAATAGCATAATGAATATTCCTAGTACACAAGTTGTGTTGTACTAGCTTATTCTCATCTTTGTCATGTTCTGCATGATACAGTCTGTCTAGTACAAAGCTTTCTTAAAAATAAGCGTGTAGAAATCTACCGTAGATGCATACTGCTTAATTTAAAAAAAAAATATTGCTCTGCGGTCCTTCATTCAGAATTTGCCTTGTGTTTCTGGCTCTCCTACCCCCCCTTGCCTTTTAACTGGACCTCGAAGCATTAAATGCTCTTTTTGTGCTAGAGATAACTGGTTCTGCCAATGCTGGAATCTGGCTTTTTCCCCTGCGTGCTCCACCTCTCTTCCAAAACCACTTCAGTGGTTTTTAAAGTATATTGGTGTAGGATGTCTTTTTTCCTCCCTACTTTTTAGAAAATAATCATTTTAAATCCTTTAAGAATTAAAACTGCAAAATGTAGAGGAGGCTTTTTTTAAAAAAAGTTACAGAAATCTGTTTCTGGGTTAGCTCTGTCTGAGATATTATTCCATGTATGAAAGCCACCGTTGTGGAGTTCATTTAAAAACTTAGTTTGCCAAGCTTCCTTTGACAAACAGGTTAAGTCTTGCATTGCAAAATGTCTTGGGTATTCTTCTCTGTTTGCCTCTAGTTCTTCGCTGTTAGTAGATTAGTTTGGCTTAATCATTATTAGCCCTTATGAGCATTGTATAAGGCATATACTTGACTTCCACTTCGTCTGTTCTGTCTTGAATGTCTGTATTAAGTAATCCTTACCAGAAGCCAGACAGACAATGTACCTCTAAAAATAGCATTCTTTTGGAGTGGTCACTTGAAATTGTAGATGTAGCTAATGTTTTTATTTTTACCTGTAATCACTTGTCTTTTATGGCAGTTTATAAAAACTGTTTTGCTCTATTTGTACAGGAAAATATTCTCCTGAATTATAAAAATATACAGTTTTTATAATATCACAACTACGGAGGAAGGAAATTCAATGAGAACTTTGCAGTGGAAATTTACTGATTTATTTGAATTGAAAACAGTGTTTTCCTCTCACTTACATTTGTAAACTAAAGTACAGTATCTGAACAAGCACCTTAATGGAGAGATCGTGAAATCCTTTTGATACTTGTGTAAACATCTAGCAGTATTAAACTGACGTGCATTTACTTTGAACAAATTGGCCAGTAAATGAACTTTCTTCAAAATTCTAGTCGAACAACATGTAGCTGCTTAGTATAGCTAATTTGAAACTGATTTTAACAGCTGCTTTAAGTTTTCTAATCACCCAGTAAGAGGCTAGCCAGGGAAGCCTGTTTTTGCAAATCTAGTATTTATGTTGTTTTTACCACTCCACAATAAATAATATAAGTTGTACTTCTTGTGTCTTGTACTGAGGCCATTGGGAGTACACAAATTCTGTAGTCTGGCTCTTTTGGCCTCTGTATTATAACAAGTTAACATGGACCCTGGAGATGTAGTTTGTAACCATGATCATTGACCATCAGTTTAGTTCATTTTGCTCTCTCCTGTGTTGGATTGAGTTCTCTTTATTGATGACCTGACTGTTAAGTTATTCATAAGATCCGAAGCCAGAACGGGACCATTGTGGTCAATTAGTCTACTTTCTATAACACAGGCATAGAATGTCCCTAAAAGTAATTCCTAGGAAAGTTTTTTTTAGAAAACATCCAGTCTGATGTAAAAATGACTGGATGGAGACACCACTGTACCCATGGTAGATTTATGCCTTTATCCTCACTGTTTAAAAATGTACATCTTTTTCCTTTCTGAATTTGTGTATGCTTCCGTTTCCAACATTAGATCATGTTACACCTGTCTCTGCTAGATTGAGGAGCCCATTATTAAAATGTTTGTTCTCCATGAGATACTGAGGGCCTGGTCTTACCAACTACGCCGTTAAATCGATTTTAACAGCGTTAAATGATTTACGATGCGCCCGTCCACACTACACTGCTTTTAATCGATTTAAAGGGCTCTTTAAATCGATTTCTGTACTCCTAGAAACGGAGGAGTAACCCTATCGATATTACTAACTTGGCATTAGTGTTTAGTGTGGACGGAATTCGCGTTATTGGCCTCCGGGAGGTATCCCACAGTGCCCGTTGACCGCGTCTGGACAGCGGATCAGTACTACGTTCGGATGGGCATCTGGGCGCAGGGTACATAGCATGTGGTGATAAATGCCTCCTTTGCCGATCTTTTTGTATATATTCATTTCTCTGTTTGGCTCCATTTTTGGAGCTCTCTTGATCAGCTACAGGTGATCCACGTAGTAGTCTCTATCCTCCATAGGTAAGCCATGCTCATTCTCTCTGAGAATCTCATAAAAAGATTCAGCCTGTGATCCACACAGAACTTACTGGAATTCTTATTCGCCTATTTATGGTGGATGTGGTTCAGGTGGCTAATATACGAGACTGCTGTTCCTAATAAGTACGAAATGCATAAATATTATTTGTAATTATAATTCCAGGTCTATTATGTTGATATAAAGGACATCTCAGTCAGGGACTTCAGTGCAGTTTGCAGATGTGAATCTGTTTAGGATGCTCAGGACCGTGGCTATACCATGAAAACCAATGGAAGCATTATATTGTTGAAAGGTTTTCTGGTTTATCAGCTGGACTTTACATATTGTCGCTTCTACAGACTTGATTAGCTGCATGCAATTAGTGGGCCTGCTCAACCAGTACCCGCACCCTTGGCCGTGGATTCTAGAGTCGGTTGGTTGTAATATAACCATTGGCTGAGGATTCTTCGGTTGTGGGAGATGTGGAGGAAGGCTTTGCTGTAAGCACTTCAGTCATCCGTGTTTTGCTCCCCAATACAGCCAGGAGCTTTTTGTTGACCCATGACGAATTACTCCTCCAGCTCCCTCCCAAGCCACTAGCTCAGACAGTTGTAATATGTAATGCTACTCTCTGTTGTGAGTGTACCTTTGTAAATTATCATAATCATGTTTAAAATTAGTAATGTCGGCTTTTACTGTATTGATTTTTGCCATCATGGCTTGATGATGCTATTCGCAGCCAGTATGTTACAGGAAAGTCTCTTTACCATGTCTTGGGATGGAGCGAAACTCCTCCAAAGGAACTCTTCCATGAATCGCTCTTGGAGATACTCAAAAAGCTTTTTGAAGAAGGTATTGACCTTGGGTGCATGTAGTGCCTTGTATTACTTTGCCGGTCTTCCATAGTGATGCAGGGACACTTTTCCACGCCATGAGTGTAAGCAATTCGATAATGTCAGTTCCTTGTGACAGTTGCCCCTGACAAAGCCCGCTGCGCAACGCATCGGTAGTGATTCACTGGCTTTCAAGAAACATTCGTTGTTGATCTGTTTGCTGTTTTCTCTAGGTGAGCTTGGTTAGTGCGTGCGATTCCTTGGCACCTGGTTCTAAATTCAGGCTATTTAATTACAGGGGGCAGACATGGCCATTTTTCTACTGGCTGCTCGCTTAAACTCAAAATCCTTCCTGCATGTGTGAGCAAACCGTGTGGGATGTGTGTGAGGATTAGTGAGTGCGCGCTGATAGCTTTTCTTGCGGTGTTTTGCGTGCAGAATTCTTCCCTCATGTTACTAGACTCACGGGTGGGCGGTTGATTAGTGTGCTTTTGATTAGCTCATCTTGTATCTTTCCTATTGAATATCTTAGCCTATTGCTCTGTGGGGGAAGGAGTGTAAGTCAATCCTCTTAGGTGAAAGATGTGCGGGATTGTTTCGGTGTTTTGTTGGCGTCTGATGGCGCTGCCTGTAACAGGAAAGAAGCGGAAGCTGAGAAAGACAGTGGCTACCTCATCTTGGCTTGCATGCAAGCTGAATTTTGTGATTGGTCCTTTCCTACTGCGTCTGTGAGATCTGCAACATCATGGCGGCTCACAGGCACTCAATATTAAACGATGCAAAATGCGACCTGATTTTAGTGACAATCACATGTGCTTGTAGGTGGAATAGTGTTATTCACTGTGACAATGTGGAGTACAGCACTTCTTTCTGTAAAATGTATCTTTTTCACATACTTCTTTCTCTGTTTATTTCCCTTCCCCCAGTGCCCGCCTGCACTGTTGTCCAGCCTCCCTACTCCAAGGGTCCCGAAGGCTTAGCTCACATCTATAGCGTGAGGAGGAAGCAGAACGCTGACATGATAATGGTTCGTGCTGAAATCATGGATGGTAACCCATGCCAGATGCTCCTATCAGAATGAGTGGAAGGCGTGCTAGCAACGTACATGGAGATGCCAGTGAACGCGGAGGATAGGAGAGACGCTCGAGATGATGGTGGCTAGCAGGGAAGCTCCGAGTGTAGGCAACGGGAAGACATCACGCGGTGGTGCGTGTAGTGCAACACTGGTAGTGCTGCTGCTTGTCCATCAACTTTATATCCTCAGACGCATGGTGTTATCGTTCTAGGATAGTAGCTCCTGTCTGGATGGTGTTCAGGAAACAAGTGCCGCCTCGCTAAGCCCAGCTGGTTAACCTACAGTTCTCAACGCTCTTTCCCATGTTCCATATCTCCCCACCCGACGTCGTAAGAACGCTGCTGGTTGCACTTGTCTTTCTGCCACCCCTACTGCCCACTCCCACCCCCCACCTTGACAGCTCCAAGCAAAAGGCTTTACACTCTCACGTTGAAGATGGGCATGCCTTAATCTCGTTATTAACCTTCCTCCATATCCTCCCTCGCCAACCACGCAGCGGATTACCTTTGATAGTTCTCCTGCCTCTTTTTATAATTACTTTTTAATACTGAATAATCCAAAGGTGTAGAAGATGCATTGGGTTGCTATCAGGGAATGACTTTTTAATAAAGAAATAGCATGATTTTTTGATTAAACTTAATCACCTGACATTATTTCCTTTGCAGCAGCTGTAATCAAAGGGGAAGGGAGGATGCTTACAGGAATGAGTCAATCAATGGGGAGGGTTCATCAAGGGGAAACAAACACAGCAAGTCACACCGTACCTCTGAGCCGTTCCTGAACTCGTTTTCAAGGCTTTCTCTGCAATTCTTCGCACCGTCCTTCGCGGTCATGTGCTGATGTCTCTAACTCGCCCCCTGCGTGTGCTTCTGGTTCGTGCTCGTTAGACATCGCAGCGCCAGGTTGATTATTCTCAGCCCTTCCCACCCCGCCATAAAGGTCTCCTTCCTTCCTCTCAACAGAGATTGTTGGAAGCACACAGAGAGCAGCAATAACAACGGGACGAGTTAGGGTTTGGCTGATGGTCTGCAGCGAGTAAGATAATGTTGCGGCACAAGCGCCCTTTTAAACGGCCAATGCACATTCTACCACCATCTTGCACTTGCTCATGCCTATAGTTTAAACAGCTCCCTGTACACTGTTCCAGGCTGCCTGTGCTGTATGGCTTCATGAAGACGGCTGGCATTCAAGGCGGTTTGGCTGCGTCCCACCAGGATAACTGACAGGACAATCTCAAATCACGCCCAACGGTTATTTTATTGAGCTGGTCTGGGACTAGATTCCTTTGCTGGCAGCCGTGTTAAACGACTATAGTGCTTCCTGAAAGACGCGAGCGTCCATGATGACCCTCTCACTGGCATCCAGTGATGTTGGTGAATCGTCCCTTGTGTCCGCCACGCAGTTGCTATGCAGCACCATTGAAAGTATCCTTGCTGTACGTTACGTACTGGGTTGCTCACTGGTGCTTCACCATGGGGCATCTGAGAGTAGTGGATATGGGGCATTCATCTATGGCCCCACCGAAAACAGTTGGTGGTAAATAACCATGTGTCAGCAAATGGATCCACCACTATGCCGCTGCACGCTTTCCACATGGTCACTAACCTCTTCGTAGCTAGGCAGCTTTATCGATCCTGCTGTGGCTACTTCATCACGTGCACTGACCCCCAATGGTAGATTTCGCCCACTCCAAATTGACTCTTCCGCACTGACGCGTAACTGTCTGGAGTTGCAGCTTCCAGAGGGTATTGGCCACTCTCTCTTCTCCACTGTGAGGCCTGCTCTGCATGTTTGAGTATTGGTCGTAATTTATGGGTGGCGCTCTCTCAGGTGGCAGATGGTATTGTACAGGCGCAACGGTCACCAGAAGTATCAACAGGAGTGTAGTTCCTC
Source organism: Chelonoidis abingdonii (assembly GCF_003597395.2). Lineage (NCBI taxonomy): Eukaryota > Metazoa > Chordata > Testudines > Testudinidae > Chelonoidis > Chelonoidis abingdonii. The sequence continues at coordinate 87,738,377 of NC_133771.1, forward strand.
TCTACCGGCATAGCGAAAGTTCTTGGCATGCCACATCCTGCGAATCGATTCCCCTCATCTGCATCTATAGTACTAACTAGCCCCGTCACCGGTAGTCCTCACTCAGTTCATGGACTATGTTCTCGTGCGAGCCCAAATCAGGCATTCAATGGGTTAGAACACCTGTAGTGCCCATTACCAGCAGTAGCTCCAAACGCAGGGAGACCCGGTTAGGCAGGAATTCAGGTCCATCGGACGCATAATAACCCTGTGTAAATTTTGAAAAGGAAAATTGCCTACTCTGGAAATGTAACTCACTACTCTGGATCTGATCGTCAAATCCTGCCTTTAAACGTAATAAATTAGTCCAGTCCCAGTTCAGCAGAATGAGATACAGTGAGTGTTAAAATCAGTTTTTGTTAGCACAGGGGCACTGCCCGTGTCAGATATTCACAGAGGGAGCCGCTGCAAGATAACGCAGACCATGCTCCACCTACCTGGCTACACAGCATGCCCCCACCCCTTGTTTGGCTATAGATTAGAAGAATGCATGAAAAAAATCACAGAGTAGTATGAGTCAATGAGGGTTAGGGAGCCACATGGGCTATGACAGTCCATGCACTTCAGAATCTTTTCTTTACGCAAGAGAGGGAGGGGTCTGAATGAAGCTCAGCCCCAGGTGATAGAAAGAAGACGTTACCAGGCGTTCTTGACCAGATCCACTGCAGAAAAAGGGAAGTCAATCCCATTTTCACCCGGAGCCCCCGGCCACACGCGCCAAGATGCACTCACGGCGGCCGTCTACCCCTGGAGGAGGCGCAGAGGGCGGACTGCTGCTTCACTGCAGCAGCATCGCGTTGCCCAGCAGCATTCATACACAGAGGGTGACATTTACATATCAAGATATTTTATTTCACTTTTTTTACCGTGTGCTGGGAGGGGGGAAAAAAACGACAGCGTTCCAGTTGAACCACGCAAAGAACCCGTGCTATTACCTGCAGACATTGGGCGCGCAGCCAAATATGCAAATAGTTTTCAAGACCACGTGTGAGAACGGGAGCTGTAGTCCCATTACCCTGCCCTCCCTCCATGACCAATCCGTTTGGTGTCTAGCTCCCGTTACTGTGTCATGCACCGCTGTGTATCCTGTAAGTTTATTTTCAAAGCTTGGCATTCCTGTTCTTTAACGGAGCTCTTGATAAAGAGATTTTGTCTCCACCATACGCGATGAATAGCTGCTATCTCCCGTAAGCGCAAATGCGGGAGATGCTTGCCATTTGAAACTGCATCGCCGCCGGTGATCAGAGCTGGAACGTGAACAGAGGAAATGTCACTGTAAACTCGGGGATTTCCCTGTTACGCACTTCCGCATCCGGTCCGGATTGCGGACCAGAGCGTCAGTGCGTGCACTGCCTGCCTAGAATAAAGCAAGTGTTAACAAGATCCAGTGTATCAGAGAGCAACAGTGTGCGTCCGTGTCAGTATTCACAGGGGTGCGCCTGCAAGAAGCGAACCCGTGCTCTCCTCCCCTCAACCTTCCTGGACCGTGTCAGTGCCCTTCCCACCGTTTGTGTTCATGAAGTATTAAGGAAATACCAGAAAGAAAACAGAGACTTGTAGTGAAAGAAATGATGTCGGGGGAGGCAGCATTGGGAGGCAGCCTCCGGGGGCTATGACAGTCCGGCAGAAGGGACTTCTATTTTAGCAACCATAAGGGGAGGAATTGACTCATTGCCAAGCAGAGTCAATCCCAAATCGTGATTGCAAAAAATTTTCAAGCCCCAAGTTTGCAATGATTAAGCTTGGTTATTAGCCGTTCTGTCCTATCTCTGCTGAGCTGGTGCAATGTGCCCTCAATGTTAAGGCATTTAGGCGGTTCTCCCTTGGAATGGTAGGCAGTCCTGCAGAACGTCTACCACCAGAGAGGAGGAGATGGAGAGGAGCGGATACTGCTCTTCAGTGCTGTAGCGTCCCGTCTACCAGCCGCATTCATACACATAGGGTGACATAGAAAGTAGTCAAGGAATGATTTCTTACCCTTTTTTTTTTCACTTGTGGGGGGAGAAAGAAACTGAGGAGCTGTTCCCTGACCACGCCAGACACTGTGTTTGACCCTACAGACATTGGAGCTCTGCCAATAATGCAAAATAATTTTCAGAGACTGCTGTGGACTGGGGATAGCTGGAGTCCTCAGTACCCCCTCCCTCCCTATGAGCGTCCATTTGAGTCTCTGGCTTCCCGTTACGCTTGTCACGCAGCGCTGTTTGTATCCGCAGTTTTTTATTCAAAACGCTTTGGCATTTCGTGTTCTGTACGGAGCTGGACTACAACAGATTTGTCTCCCCATTACAGCGATCAGACCTAGTATCTCCCGTACGGTCATGCTGGTAGCTCTTTTGGATTTGAGACTGCATCGCCAGCCGCTGCTGATCAGAGCTCCACGCTGAACAAGCAGGAAAAATGTATTCAAAAGTTGCCGGGGCTTTTCCTGTTTACCTGCCCGCTGCATCCGAGTTCAGATTGCTGTCCAGAGCGGTCACTGCAGCACTCTGGGATGCCGCCCGGAGGCCAATAACGTCGATTTCCGTCCACACGAACCCTAATCCGAGTTATCACTATCGAATTTAGCGCTACTCCTCTCATTTGGGAGGAGTTCCGAAATCGATTTAAGGAGCGGTTAACTCGATATTAATCGACGTCGTGTGAACGGGTACAGCGTTAAATCAGTATTCGGCCATTAAACCGATTAAAAGTCGCAGTGTAGACCTGGTTTAGAAGTAATAGATAGGATTCAGGATTGGGGACGGAAGTGGAGGACAATAGCAGAGAAACAAAATTTCAACCTAACTGATCTGATAGGAGAGGAAGTCTCTATAGGGGCCTGAAATACTGATGAAATCCAGGCTGCAATTATCCTCATCCCCTGTCAACCCAGGCAATTGATTGTCATTATTCAGGTTCACTACACAGTGTGATTGCTTGGAATTGCCTGACCCTACTCAAGTTCAAGGTATTAACCATTGCGTGTAAACTGACAAGTTACCAGT
>NC_133771.1:87741427-87746836 GCF_003597395.2 Chelonoidis abingdonii
TATTTCATTTCAGGCGCGTTGCACTGTGGGGTAGTGTTTCCTCAGGCTTCCATGTTCCACTTCCGTGTTGAGAGGCACAGTGCCTTATGGGGCAGAAACATTTGCCCGGGTTGGTGCTGGCGGTCACAGCCTCACCCTCCCCTTTGTGAAGCAGCAGACAACCTTTTGGGCCTTTTTTCGCCGGATAGTGGCACTTGAGGGCCAAACGCCATTAGCACAGCAATCATGGACCCTGAGGAGATCACAAACCGGGTATTCTGACCGTTGTCAATCCAACCTTCGGGTTACTCTCGTGGCTGACTTTACTGAACATGACTGCAAAGGCTCAGGAGGAGATGGGAGGAGGCAGCTATTGCTGAGCACGAGGGACAGCGATTTTGACCGAGATGGAGCAGAATTCTCCATAACCGCTGGGCCCCAGCGTTTGGAGCTACTGCTGGTATAACGGGCACTACTTTCTACCCATTGAACGCCTGAATTTGGGCACGCGAAACAAGGCCAGACTGAGTGGGATACCGTGACGCTAGTTGTCTTATGCGTGTGGTGGACGATTCGCAGTGGCTGGCGAAACTTTCGCATGCGTAAGAGCACTTCTTGAACTTTGTGACATGCTTTTCCCCTGCCGAAACCCGTAATACAAACATTGCGAGAGCAGCCTCACAGTGGAGAAGCGGAGTGCAATAGCCCTCTGGAAGCTGCAACGCCAGACAGCTCGCGTCAGTCGGAAATCAATTTGGAGTGGGCAAATCTCAACTGTGGGGCGTGCAGTGATGAAAGTAGCCAAAGCAATCGTTTAAGCTGCTGCTACGAAGGTTGTGACTCTGGGAAACGCGTGCAGGTGATAGTGGATGGCTTTTGCTGCAATGGTTTTGCCAAACTGTCTGGTGGGGCCATAGATGAATCCCATATCCTACTCTTGGCCCCAGGAACACCAGTGGCTACCCAGTACGTAAACCGAAGCGGTACTTTCAATGGTGCTGCAAGCACTGGGGACACAAGGGACGTTTCACCACATCACGTGGGATGGCCAGGAAGGGGTTCATGACGCCGCGTCTTCAGGGAGCACTATCTGTTTAAACGGCTGCCAGCAAGGAATCTATCCCAGACAATAGAAATAACCGTTGGAATGTTCAAATGCCTATAGTTACTGCGGGGACCCAGCCTACCCCTGATGCCAGGCTCATGAAGCCATACAAGGCAGCCTGGACACGTGGTCAGGAGCTGTTCAAACAGGCTGAGCAAGTGCCGAGATGGTGGTAGAATGTGCATTGGCCGTTTAAAGGTCGCTGGCCGATCATTACTTACTCGCGTGCAGACCTCAGCCAAACCAATGTCGGCTCTGCTTTGCTGCGTGGCTCGTCTAGCCACAATCTTTGTGAGACCTAAGGGGAGCACAGTTTAATGGCGTGGTGGAGGAAGGCCAAAATCACTGGCGCTGAGTACGAGCAGCACAAGACCCAGGCGATTAGAAAGCACACTGGAGCGCGCTGCGCATCAGCAAGAAGGCCCCCCCCTGAAAACGGAGTTCTCAGCACGGCCGAGGTGTACGTTGACATCGTTGCTTCGCCTTGATGACCCTCCGCACTGATGGACTATTTCAGTGTACAGCAACCCACCCTCCCCATTTTCATTACAGTGGCGAAGAAAAATCTGTTGTTAAAAATCATTTATTATCATTAAAGTAATGTAATGTCACTGTTAAAAAATCATTGAAGTTTCCTTACTAGATTTCCCCTGTAAGCAACCCCACCCCTCCCTCTTCGATGTAGTCTGTATTACAAAGAAACCTATAAAAAAAAGGCAGAGTATTTATAGGAGAGGTGTCCCTGACTGCTGTGCTTTGGAAGGAGGGGGAAAGGGAATAGGCACTAAGCACATTGTAGCTAATTACAGCCTTTTCTTGAACTCTGCAGGGTGTGGAGGAGTAGCGGGTGCAGAAGCCTTCCCCACGCGTTCTACACGTCTGGGTGAGGGGAGATGGGACTGGTTGCAGGGAGGTTATACAGGGGCTGCCAGTGGCACTTGCACTATCTGTTCTGCCTCTTCTGAAGCGCCACCATGCGTTGGAGGGATTTGCAGTTTGAGAACGCGAAGCAGATCTCTAGCGTGGGCTTCTCCAACGCTGGTCTCTGCCTAGCCTTCTCGTCGTCACTGGATCTTCCTGTACTTTGCTACCTACATCTTGCCAATCATTCTGTTATCCCTCTCATTGCGTGGTTACCTCAATATTTGTGAACATTTATCTCGCGTTCTTCTTCCTCTGCCGTATCACAGCACACGCAGTGAGGCAAATAAGGGACTTCGAGAAATGTTGCAGCTGCTGGGGAGGCAAACCAGGGTATAAGTATGTGAAAGATACCTTTTACAGATGCAATGACAGACACAAAACACTTCACCTACAGAGCACATGACCACTATCGCGATTGTATCATCTCCTTCTCCAGTAAGCTGTTTTAAGACAATGATAATTCATATTTTAAACTACATTCTATAAATCTATAGATTTTCTAATACTATGTAATTAAACTGATATTCAGCAGCCTTTATATCAAAGACCTACTAATGTGCAGAGGCAAACAAACAAAAAATTTGAACCTCTTACTAAAACAGTCACTGTTTAAGATACTCCATTAAACTGAATCTTTAGTTTCAGCAGCAACAAGTTCACAGAAACAGAATAAGAGAGTTTCTATTTAGTCCCATTGCATGAGAAAAATATTTGGCAGATGCGCACTTGAATAGCCTTCTGATGTTTAGGGTTGTCAACATCTTAGACCCTGTAACAGCGGCATATTATCTCCTAGGCCAACAAGGCCTGGGCCGAGGGCAGAAAATTTGCTCGTGCCCCCTCCCCAACTCCGCCCCTTCCCCAAATCCCTGGCCCGCCTCCTCCCCCCATGCGCGCCGCACTTCCCTCCTTCCACCTCCCTCCCAGGCTTGCCGCGCGAAACCGCTGGGAGGCAGGGAGAAGCGAGTAGCAGCACTCGGAGGAGGCGGAGCAGAGATGAGATGGGGCCTGCGGGCGCGGGGAGTAACCCGGGTGGGGGGGGACGCTGGGAACTGCTCCCCGCCCCACCTCACCTCCGCTCCGCCGCTGCCATCTCCTGAGTTCGCCACAACTCTCCTTTCCCCCCCTCCCTCCCAGGCTTGCCACGCTAAAACGCTGAGAGGGAGAAGCGAGTAGCAGTGTGCTCGGGGGATAGCAGAGGTGACCTGGGGCCGGTGGGCGCAGGGAGTAACTCTTGAGTGAGGGGGCAGGGAACCGCTCCCTGCCCCAGCTCACCATCACACCATCTCCGCCATCCCCCAAGCGTGCCACAATTCCCCTTCTCCCCACTCCCTCCCAGGTTTGCTGCGGGCTAGCGGAGGTAAGCTGGTGTGGGGGAGGGGTGGGGGCAATTTTTTGAGGGCCTGGGGCAGCAAATTTTTTAATTCGCCACTGCCCTGTAAAGCTATGTTTAAAAGCTGTGTTCAGCGGCATTTCGGCAGGGACACCTCTTAATGACAACGTTTGTCGCCAACAGGTGATGTCATCGAGAGGCGTCGCCCCCGAATTTCAGCGGTGACGCCTCTCGATGACGTCACTTGTCGACAGCAAGTGGAGTCATTGAGAGGTGTCACCGCTGAAATGCTGCCGAAATTTGGTGGCATTTCGGTGGGTGCTCCACCGCCACAGTGGTCCTTCATCTGGCGCCTGCCAAACGAAAAGGTTGGGGACCACTGTACTAAATATTCGTATGCCCCTTCATGCTTTGACTCATAAAACTGTAAGACTTTAGAGCCTATGAGTGCAGTTATGTAAAAAATAATTGTACATTTGTAAGTTTCACTTTCACAATAAAGAGATTGCACAACAGTACTTGTATGAGGTGAACTGAAAAATACTATTTCTTTTGTCTGTCTTTTTTTACAGTGCAAATATTTGTAATAAAAAATATAAAGTGTCTACTGTACACTTTGTATTCTACGTTGTAATTGAAATCAATATATCTGAGAATATAGAAAAACATCCGAAATATTTCAAATACCAATTTAAATTGGTATTTATTAACAATCCAATTAAAACTGCAATTAATCATAATTAACAGAAAATTTTCTAATTGTTTGAGAGCCCTAAAATTAATACACCTCTACCTCAATACAATGCTGTCCTCGAGAGCCAAAAAATCTCACCACATTATATGTGAAACTGCATTATATCGAACTTGCTTCAATATGCTGGAGCGCGCAGCCCTGCCCCACCAGAGCGCTGCTTTACCGCATTATATCCAAATTTGTATTATATTGGGTGGTGTTATAATGGGGTAGAGGTGTACAATACACCTGTCTTGTGAGTGGAAATACTATGAATTTCTCTGCTTTATGTGCATCAAGCATTGAACCATTGGCCCAAAAAATTCATTCTGACCATTAAGTGACGAGTTTCCACATTAGTGGTATCATAGCATACCTCCTATCTGGCCAGCAAAGTTCTTTATATCCTCATTAAACACTACCTAAAGTGACACAAACATTTGGGAAAACTTAAAACAGTGATGATAAACTTAATGTTAACTGACACTAAAACATAATTAATCTAGAATTCCATAATCTTACCACTTTAAGAAAGAGGCATCTTAATTTAGATAAAAGATCACCACTCCTTGGAGCTTTATAAAATAATTCTTGCTTTTCACTATATTTTGTGCTACTTGTTGCAAATGCCTGCAAGTACCAAACACTTACAAGGAATAGTTTCTTGGCCTCAGAAATGGTTCTATGAATATTGTATTTAAGACTCTCCAGATTAAAAGATTCTATTTTAGTTTAAATATTTGAAAACTTAATGTATCTGCCACTTTTATTCCTGAAGAGCAAAATGTCAGGGCACACCATCAGTGGTTTGTTTGTTTTTTAAAAGGAAACTCATTAACTACCTTGCTTAAAATTTTAACATATACACCTCTACCCCAATATAACGTGGTCCTCAGGAGACAAAAAATCTCACCGTGTTATAGGTGAGACCACGTTATATCGAGCTTGCTTCCGTTCCTTGTTCCCTGACCACCCCCTCCAGAGACCACCATCCCTAATCACCCCTAGGATCCCACTCACTACCCAATCCCCCTCTCCCCTGACTGCTCTGACCCCTATTCACCCTCCTTCACCCCCTGACAAGCACTCAGCAGCAGCAGCGGGAAGTGGAGCAGCCTGGCTCCAGTCCGCTCCACCCTGCCAGCTCCCAGCCACGGCGCTCCGCTTCCTACCACCAGTGAGTGCGGAAAGGTTGAGGAAAGGATGCCCCCCGGCAGGGCCGGCCTTAGGATTTATGGTGCCCTAGGCGAGATTATTAAACTGGTGCCCCTGTGCCTGATCTGCTCTTAGCAACACAAACATAAGCTTACAGTATTGGAAAACTTGCCACATTCA